>NW_023487776.1:0-1206 GCF_013731165.1 Rhagoletis pomonella | reverse complement strand
TTAATTGTATTTATTAACTTTTATTTTTTGAGCACTTTGAAGATATAGACCAAAAATTGTCATCTTTCCCACAGATTGTTTTTAGAGTATTATGAACCATATTTTTGCTATTACCAATCAAAATTCTAAAAAAGCGGATTTTGGCCCACGCTAATGCCCATATATCACATAAATATATACATACATATATACCTATTAATTTTTTTTTCTGAATTAGAATTGCAGTGCAATATTCAGCCCTATCATGAGTTTAATTTTCACCAGTAATCGTTCACCTTTCTCTTTTTGATTTTTGCGTTGCTGTATTCACTACAGCCGGCTTAAAAAATTTCAAATGAATTTGTTTTCAGGCGAAACTCAGGATAAGGCCGATTGTAATAAATGCTTATGGTTCAATAAAATTTTCACGAATTTTGGCATGAAATTACATAAACAAATTTGGGAGTATTGTTAGTTTCTAAGTGAATTAATGATCCAATAATCGGAAGTAAATCAAATTAATATGGGTCCATCCATGACAAAAACATTACAAGGTAAAACCATTGAGATACAGTCTGACGTTTGCCAGCAATATAATTTTAAAATTCAAAACTCAAACTCACACAAACATTCTAATTTTCAATCTCAAACAACAAAAATTGCGAACACCCTATAAACATTTTGGCGAACGTTCGAAAATTACCTTCGATATCCAATATGCATACCGAACTGAGAGCGAAGACATAACCAACCTTAGTTTTCCAACGTTCATAGTATATTGGAAGTACGCACGAGATGGGCTTGAAGAAAAAATTAAAATCATAGTAACAAGAGAGGAAGTGAAATACGGCTCATTCTCGAAGGGAAATATAAGACAATCACTCTCTCTCATTAACATTTCATTTCCCAAATGTACCCTGGCTTTCGAATTCATAACGAAAGTGAAATGAACGGGATAACGAAGATTCCGTTTTGCTGGAGAATAGCCTAGTGCTCGAGTCGAATACTAACATATTCCACATTCGTTATCGATGGTGGGACTCGATAAAAAGTTTGGTTTTCCAATCATTTTCGAATTGTTAACTACGCCCAATCTTTATTGGGCTATTTAATTTTTTTATTTTCAATTTTGCATGACTTTAAAATGCAAAGGTTCGAGTCCACTTGGAGGTGATTAAAGTAATGCCGGTATTCAGTAAGCAGTTCCTTGTCACTAATAGAGACCTT
>NW_023487775.1:0-1206 GCF_013731165.1 Rhagoletis pomonella | reverse complement strand
TACTTGGATCCACGGCTCAATTTGCTGCTTACTAATGCTCAAAAACTATCAGCAAAAAGTAATTTGAAAGAAATTGCTAAACGTCTGAACTCAATAAAACAGGTATGTTGAATTTATTTTATTGTTATTCTTTCAGCTTTTTTCTCTGTTTTTAGTGTAGTGTGGTTATATTTTTATCTCGTATAAAAAAATCACTATAATGAATAAACCAGGGTTGCGTGATTTTGAATTTATTAAATCACAAATGCAAAATTGAAATTGATTTCTGAATTGAAAGTTGTATCAAATACTAATAAATTAAATTTGTTATTCGTTTATATAATGAATAAATTTTATTTGTGGTTTGATTCGTCGACAAATAAGAAACAAAAATATTTGTGATTTAATTCGTCGACCAAATGAAAACAACATCTATTTGTGATTTACTTCGCTCGACAAATTAAATCACAAATAATACACTGTAAGTATTCTTTTAATAATGGGTGCAAGTACTGCAAAATTTCATGTTCCTATCTGCATAAATGGAGAAGTTATAACGAAAAATCTCGTATCTGAACAATCAGTTGTATGGGAGCTATATGTTATAGTGGTCCGATTCTTCCGGTTCCGACAGATGATTAATACATTATAAAAATACGCCCACCTACCAAATTTTATCCGGATATCTCGAAAACTGAGAGACTAGATTGCATACAAACAGACGGACAGATGGACATGGCTAAATCGACTCAGCTCGACGTTCTGATCATATAAGTATACCAGAGACCGAAAATAACCGGCCCACTTATTGCTGTGTCACAAATTGTCATTTATTTCTTGTTATAGAAAATAAATCACTCACAATAACCGTCATATTAAGTTTTTGGCGTATCTGCATTGGTTAGACTTTTATTTGATTTGTTGTTTTTTTACGTTTCGCATTGACCTTTCGTTTTATTTTTTTGTTTTAAATGCAACGGTATCCAAGTAGGTGTGTTAAAAATACTGAGTGAAGTGCTTCGGTAGTTTGCTTCTAGTTAGTATAGTTTATTAATTGAAGGCATGAAGATGGGTCGTAAATCAAACGTGGAATTCCGTAGCTTTTTTAACATAAATACAACTGGTGATAAAAAAGTATCAGTGTGCAAAATTTGTAAAAAACTTTATAACGGTGATCATTTAACTAATTTAAAGAGGCACATTTTACAAAAACACCGAGATGCACAT
>NW_023487774.1:0-1206 GCF_013731165.1 Rhagoletis pomonella | reverse complement strand
GATTGTACATGCTAAATAAAAGCTTGTTTTTAAAAAATATTTTTTTTACATTATTTAATTTTATAATTTTTAGTCCATTTATAAAAGCGTTGTATATTAAAAAGTGCTATTTTATTTTATGTACAAAATTTTGCAATAGATATTAAAATAATTCAACTTGCAATGAAAGAGAACAGAAGACTTGGCAAGCAAAATGTTTGCTTACGTTTTGTATAAACATACATATGTACATATAGCAGCAGTTAATTTTATTTAAAGAAATGGCGTGTCGTTCATTTCCGCTGTAGCATGGCATATATTTAGGCGCAATATTTAACTTCTTCTAGCGGGGCGACATCTGAAGTCTTTTAATTGTATCTCCTTGATATGATGCCTACAACGAGGTGCATATCTAGACTAGGAATAACTTTGCTACACTACCGCCGCGGCGCGCCGGCAGATTTAACAATTTTATAGTGGTTTTACGTTCTTTGGCAAATAACGCTCTGTTAGCCATAAATCTTACTATTTTTTGACCGCCTTTGAATCAAGACCCCTGGACCATATGGAGAATTCATTTACATTTTAAATTGCATTGTCATCGTGATTGGAACTATGCTGAAAATTTCAAGTCTCTAACTTGTCGGGAAGTCAGTTTAAAATCGATTGGAAATTTCCGCGATTTGCGCCGGATGACCAAGTTAAATAAAAGCTTATAAAAATGGTAGAAGTGATAGCTATTTCGGAAATCACCACATTTCCTCATCAGACTTCTTTCAGTAGGCTTCGAACCGACGATCCCACTGACTCAGCCAGTTGACTATGCACTGTGCAAAGTTCGCCTTGTAAATTATCGTTGCTTTTTAACCACTTTTTCATTTGTTATGCCAACACAATCAAGCGCAGCTATTCCGCTGCAATTCACTTGATCATGTGGTTGTTGGTTTTGTTGGCTTTTGCTAATAATTCTATTTTTAGAATGTTTAACTTTTAGGTGTGCTCGTCCTTAAGTTATTTGGTTTTGTTGTTTTATGGCCTTATAACAATTATATTCAACAATTTTTAATGAGCTCGAGGCCGTTTTTAATGAAAAACTTATTGTGGAAAAGCAACAATAATGTGAAAAAATGGTAGAAGTGATAGCTATTTCGGAAATCACCACATTTCCTCATCAGACTTCTTTCAGCAGGCTTCGAACCGACGATCCCACTGACTCAGCCAGTTGCC
>NW_023487773.1:0-1206 GCF_013731165.1 Rhagoletis pomonella | reverse complement strand
TGGCGGAGGGTTTTCTGTCGTACCGAAGACACGAGCAGTGCACCTATCGAAAAAATCAGTTGGCACAAAGTCCATTGGGCGAGGTATACCTGTGTCTATTTGATTAAAGAGGGAACCAACCACCTGGTTCTCTAAGGCTCTATCAAATAAGCCTAATCCACCAGCAACTCTTTCACAATTTTCTCGCTCCCCCCATTCACTCATACTTCCATACTATTAGCAATCTAACTCATACTATGGTGACTTATATTAGAAGAAAAATGTGGGAGGTTTAAACAAGGTTAACTTCGAAGACAAAAGTTCAATTCCGTATACTTAAGACTATAAAAAAAAATTAATGAAGAGATACGACTACTACATATGTATATATATTTTTAAGTACTGAAAGCAATTCAATTCAATTCAATTTTAAAAGTTCAATAATCACTGCTGAGACTTTACGTACTTAAAAGGGTTATAATAAAATATATTAGCAAGAGGAAAATTTAAAGTTCAATAATATAATTCAACCTAAAGGAAATTCAAATGTACGCGCCTAAACTAATCAGTAAAAAGGGTAAAAAAAAAACGAATCGCGATCTAGATTTATGTCGAACCCAGAACCTGAAGCAAATTAAAAACTAGATTTCAAACCTCAAGTTTCTAAGTTTTTCTCTTAAGATTTTTATTTTATTATTATTATTATTATTATTTTTTTTTTTAAGTTTGTATTTGATTATTTATTTTATTGGTGTGTGCTTGGTGTTGCACTTCGGCGTGGTCATCATGAGTATGTAGGTCTGTCTATCACTGTCCATGGTCAAAGTCGGCTATCTTCCCCAAAATAAAGTGTTGGCGTGGCACGTCAACATTCGAAGCACTCGCTCCAAATGTGGATGCCGCACTTTCCCCAAAACCCCGTGTAGGCACGTTGCAAGCCTCACGTACGAGCAGTGCTGAACCCCACGTTCGGTAGCTTAAACAGTTGGCTGCACAAAATTAAAACTCCCCAAACACGTACTAATCTAGTCGATGGATACGGCTTCCACAAGCGTTCGACCTTGTCAAAGGAACCCTAACGTCCAGATAGTTATACCCCCCCCGTATTTCTCATTAAGACACTGATCACTAAGGATGCATCCACGCGATGTTGTCTTAATGAACCAAATCCGTCCGAAACGAAAAGTGATAGTATTAAGAGGTAAGATAGAAATATGGGATAGGATA
>NW_023487772.1:0-1206 GCF_013731165.1 Rhagoletis pomonella | reverse complement strand
TTGAACTGAATAGTTTCTTGTGCTCCACTAAATCTTTTAATTCTGAAACAGACTGTTGTCCTGAGTGCTTTTTAATTGAAAAAAGTAAGCGACTTTCAATACCTTGGTGTTTCTGTCGACCAAACCTTAAGTTGGTCTACGCACATTTCTCGTTTGAAATCCTACTTGCGGTCTACTGTTCGATATTTTTATGGTCTACGAAAGATTTGTTCTAACTCTACGCTTAAGACTCTCTACTACACCTTGGTTCACTCTAAGCTTCAATATGGCATAACCTGCTGGGGCGGTGCATCTTTCAATAAAATCCAGCAACTTTTAACAATACAGAAATGCATCATAAGAAAAATATGTAATGTAAATCGTTTGCACCACACCATGGAGCTATTTAGTGTTCTGGGAATTCTGCCTATAAAACATCTGTACTTCTACAAATGTTTAAAGATATTTTTCATTCGCTGTGGCTATTTACACAGCCAAGTCTCTGACACTTATAACTTGCGGAAAAACTTGCACGGCTTTGTGGCTGTTCAAATTTCTCGTACTACACACTTCAAAAACTTCTACGCTATTGTTTTTTGTAAAGCTTTCAATGCGTTACCTGCGTATATTCGTGCTATTAGAAATTTGCCTAAATTTTTATCAAAAGTAAAATTGTTTCTTTTAGAGCTTTCACACGACGATATCAAAAGTTTCCTGAGTTCTGCGACTTAAAAACTTTAAAATTTAAATATATGCAATTGTTGTTAAATATTATTAATATTATTTTTTCTATAAAATTATCTTAACGTTATCACTGTTGGTTATATATCTTCACCCCATACACACTCTTCATTTCCATAATTTTTATCTTTTGAGATGGCATCCAATACAAAAACTTAATGTTTTTAAGGAATGCCTTACTTTTTCTTACATTAGTTTAGCGATACTAAGTATTTTAAGTTACTAATGTACTTATATGTTGATTTTGTAAGAAGAAAGAATAAATATATTATTATTATTATTATTATTATTATTTACATCGTCACTTATTTAAGAAAATATCACAAAATTTCATGCACCGGCACTATCGAAACTATCGACTATCGCCAGAAAATAATCGATGTTTTTCCAAAAATAAAACTATCGATACTACCGATAGTACCGATAGTACAATCGATAGTTTTGCAGCTCTACCGCTGACGCACCTCATTGATTATTAATTTATTG
>NW_023487771.1:0-1206 GCF_013731165.1 Rhagoletis pomonella | reverse complement strand
TTTCCTAGCGGTAAATTTACGTAAAGTCGTTTTTATTAGGTTATTATAAGCTTTTGAGAAAAAATTTAACACCACGAACTTGCCAAAAAAATTTCCCTGAAAATATCCCCTCTGGAAAATTAGCTTCTTATATATTTCTACACTGGTTTGACACAGAGCCATATAATTTTAAATGTTAAAATCAAAAATTTCCCAAAAAAATTTCCCTGTTCTGTAGGTAAAACTTACCGTTTATAACATTAATTTATAGTGAATTTATCAGAACAGGAGTCTGTTTGAAAGAAAACTTCAAGAAAATATACAAAATTTCGCGGAAAATAACTTTATTAGGAAATTTTCTTCACAAAGGTCTGGCAAGGTAAGACGCATATAATTTTTACCAAAAATCTCGAAACTTGATATTTAATGCAAATTACTTTTTGATAGTATTGGACAAATACATATGTATACCTCAAACGTTGCAAGATTACGTATGACTTTCAATTAAAAGAAAAACTTCCAATAAATTTTGCTCTTTTGCTATTTCCTGGAAGGTGCCTCTGTGAGCAAATTTGCCCAAAATTAATTTTTTTACTTTCGTTTGTTACTAAGGCAAATAATTTAACGAAAAAGAACAAAATCAATCTGCAAATTTTGAATGTTGTCGAATGGCTTTAATTTAAGTGAGATTTTGGTATAGCATCAAGAAAGTCTTTTGGAAGCATAAATTTTGAATTTGTAACAATAATGTTTTGGCGCTTACACTTTCCTTTTGCTTGATATACATATTATATGTATCTTGTTTTGTATAACTAATAAAAAGTTTTATAGAAAACGAGCTACATATGTATATGTATGTATGTATAAAAATATTTCTAAAACTTGCCCAGTACTAAAATTAGACTGAAGTTAAATTTCTGGACTTCTATGAGCTCTTAGCAAAAAGGCTTTATGAAAATGAGTCAAATGAAGCATTTGTCTAAAATATCACGGAAATTTATCTGAACTTAAATTTGTGCACTTTTATGAGTTTACAGCAAAAATATTTACTAAAATTCATTCATCTAACAAATTTCCCTATAGGGAAATTTATCTGAACTTAAATTTGTGCACTTTTATGAGTTTACAGTAAAACTGTTTATCAAAAAATATTCGTCTAACAAATTTCCCGAATATTACACCAGTGGGAAATTATTAAAACCACCTTAACTTGTGTTGAAAATCTAC
>NW_023487770.1:0-1207 GCF_013731165.1 Rhagoletis pomonella | reverse complement strand
GGTGCTATAGCCCTATTCACTTTCCTGTCTATCATTCGCATGTGATCGCGGGCAGCGAGCCAGTCGCCTTTAGTCTTACTATGCTAGGCCGGAGCAACACGCGTAGTAGGTACTAAACAATTCAATTAAAGTGAACAAAAAAAAAAGCAAAATTAAAAATAAAATCCAAAAAAAAAACAAAAAAGTATAGAAAGTGCGTGTACTAGTGTGGGTGCTATTGAAAATTCATACTTCAAGCAAAAAAAAAAAAGAATTACGCAGAAAGAAAGGCCTAACTGCAAAACAAAACTTCTATGTGGGCTTTGTATGTATGTTTAAAAGGTCTTGGCCAAAAAAACTAATCAAAGTGCCCTTATTATAATATAAAAAGAAAGTAAGATATCAAAATATATACATATATATACATAAATCACCTCTAAATTCATGCGGTGAATAAAAAAAAAATGGATATCACGTAACCTAATTCCAAACCAAATTCAAAAGGCAGAAGGAATAATAACCTGGGAATTGGCGGTGTGGAAGTAAGTACTAAAAACTATATACATAAAGTGAAATGCCTAGGAAACTTCGAAATCGCAAGCTTAGGAATTACCCCAAAATTGAAAATAGCAAAATTTAGCGAATTCAGTAACTAATCCTTAAAAACATATATGTGTATACCTATGTAGCTAATAAAACAAAGGAATTCAGTAACTAGTATGTACAGAAACTAAAGAAAAAGTACTAAAAACTGTATAAATAAATGAAGTGCCTAGCAAACTTTGAAATCGTGAGCCTAGGAATTAATACAAAATTAAGATTAGCAAAATTTAACAAATTCAATAACTAATCCTCAAAACATATATGTATATACCTATGTAGCTAATAAAATAAAGGTATTCAGTAACTAGTATGTACAGAAACTAAAGAAAAAGTACTAAAAATTTAGGCGAATGGCCTACAAAGCAAAGAGAGGGTATAATGTAATTTTGTGAGAGCCGCTCGCGTTCGTGCTGTTGAATGTTGTCCCGATGCTCCCCCGTAGTTTTTGGTGTATTTTGCAGCTCATTCCTCTTCCAGCCCTCTCTGCTATTGCTGACCGTACTCGCGGGTATATTCAGCTATACTTTCCAGCGTGGTTAGGTGGTCATCAACCTACTATTTTGGGACGTATGATGGATCAGCTGTCCGCTGCTTCACGTCACAGCCCGACATACGTATACAATTA
>NW_023487769.1:194-1207 GCF_013731165.1 Rhagoletis pomonella | reverse complement strand
ATTAAAATATACATTTCAAAAAAAAAATCATAGAAATCGGTTGAATATCGTGGTATTTTCTGGGTGTGTGTTCTAGGGTTAAAGTAAGGAACAATTCATCCGCCCTGTTAGTAAAGGCAACTTTACTGCTTATATTAGAAAACGGCCCTAAGTAAAGTTGAGAGAATGGCATCAAATATATATATTTTTCGATCAATTACGATGCTTTATTTAACTGTCAAAACATGGAACTAAACAATTTTTCAGGGCGCTCGCTCATCTCGCTTACGTCCGTAAAATTATTTGCAACATCAATGCAATAGCCAAGACTACCCAGAATATGGTTTTACTGAATAAGAAAATTAATATGACAACAATAAGAAATCGCCAGTAGTACCAGGTTGTCGAAGCTTTGCCCGGAGGGCATATCATTTTTAGAGTTCTCAAGATTTGGATAGCTTTACAAAAATATTTTGGAAACAAAATGGATTTCGATATCTATTAAGTAAATTTTTTACTCCAAAATTTAGGTGGAAAGCCTATTCCGAAATACTCTGGAATGAATGGTACATACCTATGTACTGCGTATAAATAAAAAAATGCTGATTGAAATTAACAAAATACAAATATTTATTACATACATAGAAGCGTGGCAAACCTGATGGAACATATTTTCTGACCAAAGCTCTCAACAATACCGTTCATTTGATATCCATATTGCGATGTTTTAGATAAATTGTGTAGAATCGAAAATAAGTGGCAACCTTACACTATTATCCTAAAGGATACAATTTTGTATATGTGACCTGGTCTACGGAAAGGGGGCTTAGGTGTCAAAAAATTAATTTTCACTTTTTGGTTGATTCGGATGGAAGATGAGATGCTTTTTCACGTGGTGAAAAGCAGAAAATCCTAACTTGTTTAGAAGTGTACTAAAAATGTAGAGAAAGAAGAGTAAAAATACGACAAAATATAATTTATTGGTAATGAACAAAATACATTGAATTATAAGCTATAAAGACATGATTATACAC
>NW_023487769.1:0-94 GCF_013731165.1 Rhagoletis pomonella | reverse complement strand
ATATGTGACCTGGTCTACGGAAAGGGGGCTTAGGTGTCAAAAAAATCAATTTTCACTTTTTGGTTGATTCGGATGGAAGATGAGATGCTTTTTC
>NW_023487768.1:0-1207 GCF_013731165.1 Rhagoletis pomonella | reverse complement strand
TTGAGATGTAATTTTAATAAACATTAAATAAAAGTGTACGTTTTCTGCAGGAAAATACATAAATTTTTTTAAATAAAATCAAAACTTCTAAAATCACAAAAATATGTGGTTTTTATCGGAAGTTCACAGATGTAACGTAGCAACTTAGCTCGTTTTCATATTTTTCGGTCAGAAATTGTAAAATTTTTGTCCATGCCGCGCCACAATTTTTGTACAGGTGGGTCAATGTGCCTTGAACAAATTTTATATATATACAAAAAAATTATTTTATTTATTTTTTAATATTAAAATTTTCTATACTTCAAAGCGTTTATAAAAATATATTTACATATATGCACGGACGATTTTTAATATTTTTCAACCGTAAGCAAATCTTCAGTACCATAAAAGTTTCAAACACATCAAAGTCCAAGCAATGCAATGTCCAAGCTAGTGGTACTCCACTGTACATGTGTATATGAAAGTATGCATGTATGCGAGTAAAAAATGCCAATTCCAGTTAGTGTTTAACCCATTTTAGCCGACATGGTTTTTTTGGTTTCAGCTGGTTCCAACTGTTAATGAAGCACAATTTTTATGGTTAATCTTGATGAAAGTTACATGTATCGTCGAGAACATGGTTACATCCAGAATTTTAAATTAATTAATATTATTCTCCATACAAAATTTACAAGTATTGCCTTATTAAGTGCAAAGTTATGCGAAAATCTAAATATTTCTTAAACGTGGTTTCGCGCACGTGCCAATCTGGAGGCAATTCGCAGAAATTGAATAATTTGTGTAGATGGAAGCGGCGAGGGGAAGACGAAAGCAGAACATCGTGTATATGTATGTTTATATGTACATTTATAAATGCATACATACTTACATTCTCATTTGTTTGTCTTTTTGGATGCATGATAAATTTGGTAGCAGAAATAGGTAATGAAATGAAGTTTACAAATATGTGCTTTATAAATTTAGGTTTAGTTATTAATAAATTAGATATGTAAATGACAATGTGGGGGACAAATATGCACATGAGTAGCGTAGGTGCCACCCATCGAATGGCAACTTCTTACACGACTTTATTAGAAAAGATTTGAAAACTGCATTATTTCCATAAATATAGAAAATATTGAAAAATTTCTCAAATAGTTTCGTCTTAGATTAGCGAGATTTTTACAAATTGCTGGGAAAATCCGACGTTTACAGATTTTTAGTATTT
>NW_023487767.1:0-1207 GCF_013731165.1 Rhagoletis pomonella | reverse complement strand
TACAAATTATCATGCTTTGGCTAGCAAAAAAGTTGATAAAATAAGATGGCAAAATAACATTTGATTTTTAGATAAGGTTGAAGTTTCAATTTTTAATCGGTTTGCTGCTGAATGGAACAACCTCAACCATAATATGTTTAAAAGTGGACTTGAAGACGAAATTGTTCGTTCAAAAATAACAGAGCTGCAGTGGGAAGACATGAAGCATTTTTGTACGTACGAGCTTCAGAAAGTCCAGATTCGCGGGGATTACAAGGACCTGCTTCAGCTAGCATTTGCTTTTTTAGGTGGTACTATTGGTGATTTTCGAGCATGCGGTCCAACATCCCATGCGCGGTTTATGTCGAAAGCTATTTATTGCCTGAAGATATTTCTTTTTCGAGAACAGTTCAAACTGACGCCAAGAGAATTTAATAGTTTACGAGATATTTGCATTTTCCTCATTCGTTTTTATATGAAAGCTTGGTACCAGTGCACAAATCCCATTAAGGCTCCAATGCAAGATTTAAAATTTTTACAAAATGCAATTGAGTACGCCCAAACTGATGCAGTGGTATCCAATGCGGTTTTGAAAAAGTTCAAAAGTCATTTATGGTACTTAATATTAAGTATTATAATGCCGGAGACAACAGCTTTAGCGTTTTTTGATAATGATGTGCCAGTGGAGGAAAAACGAGAAATGGTGAAGGCACTGCAAGCAGTCGAGCCAAACGTAAAATTCAGTGAAGATAGAGTAATTTAAAATCCCGTTCTCTTGATTGGCAAAACTATTAGAGATTTCGTGTCCTACAAAACTAAAAATTTCTTCGTTGCCTTTGGTTTGTCTTCTGACTTCTTACGGATGGATCCATCCGAATGGGGAAAAAATGAAGATTATATAGACGCTCTCGAATTTTGTCGAGATTTATTCGTTGTAAATGACACAGCTGAGCGGGGTGTTAAATTTATGAAAGATTACAATTGAATATTGACAAAAAATGAGGAGCAAAAACAATTGGTGCTTCAATTTGTAGAAGCATATCGAAAAAAATATACATCACACAATAAATCGGCACTTGTTTATTAAAAAATCATGAAATACAGTTTTACTTTTTACAAGCTTTTTCTGAAATATTCTTTTCTTATCAAATTTGGCCACATTTTATTGAATTTGGCTACTGGGCACTAGGTTGACCAGATGAGCTTTTCAAGCGGTTATTAGACATTC
>NW_023487766.1:0-1207 GCF_013731165.1 Rhagoletis pomonella | reverse complement strand
AACTACCAATCCTCTTAGGACCAACATTTGTAGGTGTCGAAAAATGTGCATACATACTACATATAAACGCAAGGGAGCACTACACACAATCCAAAAAAAACAAAAAACTTGTGCATACCACACGTGCCTGCCACATGCATACATACGCACACGCTCTAACAGCAGTAGCATTGCGAAAATGCCACTGTTGCATTTTTAAGGCAAATTCCTGTAAAGCCACATCAAAATGCAACACAAAAATGCAATGCAAATGAAATAAAAAAAAAAATGCGAAAAAGAAAAACGCAAAAATGAAGGGCGAAAAATTCAGTGAGAGTGAGTGGCGCAGCGAAATGGATTGGGTAAAAGGTTATGGGGCCAAGCGAAAATGGATGATAGCGTTGAAATACTTTTGGCAACAATGTTGCATTTTTTATGTTGTGGGTGAAATGTGTGAGCTCTTTGAGAGCAGTTGGCAGGCAAATTTTACAAAGCCTAGCGAAAGGCGTGAAAGCGCGCTGCTTAATGTCAGACGGGTTTCAATTTGGTACGAATTAGTTGAGGTTGATGATGGCGAGGCGGTGAAAGCAATCGATTGCAAAAGACCAGGGGGAATACAATTCTGCGAAATTTGGAGTACGTGGCGTGACACGCTTGGAGTAAAGCAAAAATAAATATGTACTTAAATACATAAATTAAAGGGGTAGAGCAATTGAAGACATTGAAATTGGAATGAGTGAATATAAATAACGGAAAATTCAGTACAAGGAGACGAACAATGTCTAAGTGGGCTTAATATTAAAAAAAAAATCTGCACATAGAACAATATAGTTCGCTGAATTGTGCTGAATTGCACGCTCGATGACTTAGCTAAACAAACACGGCTAATTACACGGAGTTTCGTAGTGCTTAATAGCGCTGCACGCATTTAAACGATTTTAAAGCTTTTGAATTCATAATGCGTAGTTTAGGAATAGGTTAACGTAATTTTAGAGAGATTTCATTGACTTGAATTAAGTAAGCTTTTAGCCAAAGAAGCAGTCCTGTCGACTTGAATAGTTTATTATTAAAAAAGCGAAGCTATATTTTCCAAAGCCTCTTGACTCCAGAAATGCACTGAGCTGAATTAAGTCGAAGGGCGCTGAATGTAATCATTAGCTGCTTATTTAAACAAAAATGTTGCATGACTAATATAGTTTTGCTGAATTGCGCTGAATTATACCTAACT
>NW_023487765.1:0-1207 GCF_013731165.1 Rhagoletis pomonella | reverse complement strand
TTTCACTTACCAACGCTAGCCTTCAGGTTGCGTATTTTTTAACCGACCTGGCTGAGCTCGGATAAATAGCCGAGTTTGTGCTGTTGCTTTGCGTGTATTTCGTCATTTAAGCGAGTGTTCTTTTGTAGCTCGGTTGCAAAAGAATGCACCTACTATTAATGTAGCAAAGCTATTTATGTCGAATTCTAGACATCAACCTAGTCTAGATATCAACCTCGTTGTAGGTATCATATCAAAGACATACCATTAGAAAAACTCTAGATATAGATGTCGCCTCGCCAGAAGAAGTTAAAAATGTCCACTACATACGCTACAGCGGAAATGGACGACACGCCATTTCTTTAAATGAAATTAATTGCTGCTATATGCATGTATGTACATATGTAGGCATATACTAAATGTGAGCAAACAACATTTTGCTTGCATAGTCTTCTGTTCTCTTTCACTGCAAGTTGAATTACATATTTTAATATCTATTGCAAAATTTTGTACAGGCAAGACTAAAAAGTAGAAAATAAATAAAATAAAAATAAAACTTTTTAATATACAACGCTTTTAAAAATGGACTAAAAAGTAGAAAATAATATTTCTCAGTCCCACAGAATTTGTTTTGATAACTTTTGATTTTGAAATTTGACATTGAAAATGAAAAGCGTGGGGCGCATGTAATAAACTTGAATTGATATGAAAAGTAACATATGTATGTATGTGGGCATATGAATAACGACCGCTTAAAATCGATCTCAAATTTGTACTTTCGATGTAGAAATGTTAGGTCTATTTATCTATGTAGTATGAATATTGTCAATTAAATCTAAGGCTTTGTATTGCATGCGCTTCACGTTTTTCGTTTTCAATATCATAAATTGTTTATAATGACCTTTTCTAAAATTTCACAATCAAAAGTTATCAAAATAAATTCTGTGGGACTGAGAAATATTATTTTCTACTTTTTAGTCCATTTATAAAAGCGTTGTATATTAAAAAGTTTTTTTTAATTTTATTTATTTATTTTGAAATCAAAAAATATTTAGAGGTCGCTCAAAGCGCCCAAAGTTTTCCATGTATTTTATATGGGGAAAAACAACTTTTCGTGGAAATGGTATAGAATAGTTAAAAATCAATATTTTTCTACCAGAAAACTGTGTTTATCTGCAGGAGATTCCCAGTAATAATACCCAATTGTTTATTTTACCATTTTTTCATC
>NW_023487764.1:0-1207 GCF_013731165.1 Rhagoletis pomonella | reverse complement strand
AAGAAAATTGCACCTGCTTTGTATATTGTGGGCTCATTTTATGCACATTTGTTGTTGTTTGAAAGCAAAGAAGCAAAAACTTGAGTCCAATGAAAACTGACGCATTTTTTTAGAAGTTTGAGTTTACAGTTTTTTATTTTTCGACGATAACTGCAACGTTGCAAGAGTTTTCTTTTTAACCCTCCGTTGAGCGAAGAATTTTTAGTCGGTCGTTAGAGTAATAGTCACCCAGGTAACTTTGTGACAAATTTGTGTGAAAATTCCATGAACTGCAAAAGAATATGCATGAAAAAGATAGGGAAGGGTATACGAACGGCAAAATGCAGAGGTATATGAAGAGTAGGGAAGGGATGTGAACACCCCGCGCCTTCCCCCCACCCCCTCTATGCAAAAAACTACAAAAAAAAAATTATCCAATATTTTTATCATTATTTAAAAATGGAGAAGCTGAGCAACAACTTTTGAGTTCAGCTATACAAAATTTAAGGCCGGATCAAATTTATACTTCAAAAGATAATACGATCTGGTGTAAGAATACATTGCCTAATGCTGGTCGGGCTTGAACGCAAAATAGCATCGTGGGAACGGTGCATATTATTTGTCAATTCTGTCAAAACACCGGATTTTCTATTTCATTGTTTCCATACTTACGGGTGGATCTATCAACTAAAAACTGTAACGCACTCCGGGTTATGCTGGGGTATGCTCATCGGCTGCCGGGTTCTCAACAAAAATAATAAGGGTTCGTATTTCGGTTTATAGCATAGCACTCGTCTGTCTTGGTCGTACGTTAAGTGGACGGTTCCTCTCCGATTGGTGAGCGTAGCTCCAAATATAATTACGGCTATAGTAAAGAGCGGGAGTAGAACCTACCCACAACCTTCCAAGAGAGGGAGTAGAACCTGCCCGTCTCTGAATACCTGGATAAGATCTATAGGAGTGGGAGTAGAACCTGCCCGTCTCCTGATACCTAGCATAGGGAGTAGAGCCTACACTATGCGTGCAAAAGCTCCTAACTCTGCAGCAGTCGCCTGACGACTCCTGTCCGCTTTGATTGCTGGCCGGCTATTTATACAAATTGCCGTGCGCAGTCGCGTCGCGTACGTCCCGTTGTTCTGTATATGTACAATTGTATGTATGTATATGATTATATGAATAATAACGGTAGTTTAAATCACTTAGTGCTGTACAATATGTGGCTACAATT
>NW_023487763.1:0-1207 GCF_013731165.1 Rhagoletis pomonella | reverse complement strand
GCATCAGCATTACCGTGGACACTTCCCTTGCGGTGCTCAATAGCGAAGTCATAACTTTGCAGTCTCTCAATCCACCGAGCTAGCTGTCCTTCTGTATTCTTAAACTGTAATAGCCACTTCAGCGCTGCATGGTCCGTTCGAACTCGGAAACGTTGCCCATAGAGGTACTTGCGGAAATGTTTGACGTACTCCACAAACGCTAGTAGTTCTCTCCGAGTTACGCAGTAGTTTCTCTCTGGTTTTTCAATCGACCGGCTATAGTAGGCAACTACCTTCTCCTGCCCATCAATTACCTTCGACAGTACGCCTCCTATGGCATAACTACTAGCATCCGTATCCAAAATAAACGTTGCACCTGGAACGGGATACGCTAGCATAGGTGCAGTACATAGCCGTTCCTTCAGAGTTTGGAAAGCCTCCTCCTGCTCCTTGTTACACTCGAAGGCTCTATTTTTCCTAGTGAGCTCGTGAAGGCTATTAGCAACGCTGGCGAAATTCGGAACAAATCGGCGGTAGTAGGTGCATAGCCCAAGAAACCTTCTTAGTTCGTGCAGGTTCCTAGGTCTTGACCAATCCTTTACTGCTTCTATCTCTTCCTTCGCAGTACAGATGCCCTCCGTTGTCACCTTGTGCCCCAAGTAGTTCACCTCCTTCTTGAATAGTCAGCACTTTTTAGGACTTAGCTTCAGACCAGCGCCAGCTATCCTCTGAAAAACTTCTTCCAAATTGTTCAGGTGTTCCTCAAAACTTTTACCCAATACGATAATGTCGTCTATATACACCAAACATGTTTTCCAATGCCGTCCTTTGAGCACATGGTCCATAAGTCGTTCAAAAGTGGCAGGAGCGTTGCATAATCCAAGGAGCATCACCGTGAATTGCCACAGACCGTCTCCAACACTGATAGCTGTCTTCTACTTATCCTCGTCACTGACCTCCACTTGCCAATAATGGTTGGGAACCACTTTGTTCCAGTCAACGAGTCCAGAGTGTCATCGATGCTGTGAAGAGGATAGCTGCCCTTTTTCGTCACATCGTGTAGTTTCCGGTAGTCTACGCAGAACCGCATTTGACCATCCTTCTTCACAAGTACTACTGGCGAACTCCATGGACTCGCTGATGGTTCAATCATACCACTCTCGCTCATTTCTTTTATTATATGGCTAACAGTTTCACGTTTGGCAAGTGGAACACTCCGAGGAGCTTG
>NW_023487762.1:855-1207 GCF_013731165.1 Rhagoletis pomonella | reverse complement strand
TTTTTTATTTATTTACTTTATTTATTTTATTACATTCCATATTTGTTTACATATTCTGCTGTAGGTGGTCCCATATTCAAACTCCGTCAGACATAACCTCAAAATGATAATACGAAATTTCGATCTTCCTTTTATTGTCCTCAATTAGAAAAGTATTTGCGAAGTGCAGGATATTTAAATAGAAACGCGTTTAAAGAGAACAATCTCCTGCATTACTTGTCAACTAGTTTCAAGTTAGCTTTTTGATTCTGACGATTCTGACTTTGAACATCGTATTCGCACGTTAGATCCCTGCTGAAGTCTAAAAAAAAGAAGTCTGATGAAGAGATGTGGTGATCTCCGAAATAGCTGC
>NW_023487762.1:0-845 GCF_013731165.1 Rhagoletis pomonella | reverse complement strand
AGAATACTGAAAAGACAGTATAAGCAACAAAAATTGTACAAATGTGTGTATGTACAGTTTCATACAAAGTCAATGATATAAGCTCTGATCCAATACTTTTCCTGTAGAATCCTGTAAAACTGTCAAACAGCAAAATTACTCTCTGAAGTGAGAGTAAAAAGTGAGTAACAACAAAAAGTACGGGAACAAAAAAACCATTTTTCCTGTAAAAACGTCAACCAGTGATTGCTTGACACTTTTAATGATTTTACCAGAAGAAAAAGTTCGGGTAAAATCTTGCAACTATATTCTCTACACAACTCTCCAAAAGTCGCTCTCATTTACAGGATTTTGGAGGATTTTGGAGTACGGGAACATTTTTCCTGCAACTTCCTGCAAGTTCGTGTAAAATTCTGTAAGTTCATGGAGTACTGGATCAGAGCTATAGTGTATAAGTACATAGGTCTATTGTGTTCAGCAGAGCACCCCAGCAACAAGACAGTGTAAGCCCCAAAAATTGTACAAATATGTGTATGTACACTTTCATACAAAGTCAATCGTATGGTGCATAAGTACATATGTCTATTGTGTTCAGCAGAGCACCCCAGCAACAAGACAGTGTAAGCAACAAAAATTGTACAAATTTGTGTATGTACAGTTTCATACAAAGTCAATCGCATGGTGCATAAATACATATGTCTATTGTGTTCAGCAGAGCACCCCATGATTCAATAATACAAGGTTAGATAATTATTGACAGCCGCGGTTTGACACTCCCTTACAAAAGGTTGCATTTACGAGAACAGAGAAAGGGGAAGAATGCAATCCCTTGTTGCGAAAATGGTAGTAGAAAAGTACGCAAAGTA
>NW_023487761.1:0-1207 GCF_013731165.1 Rhagoletis pomonella | reverse complement strand
CATATGTATGAAAAAGGCTTTCCACTTCCACATGTGTCCACACTGCAACACTGATACCGAAAAAAAGATGTAAGCGAAGGTATTATTGCCGCATCAATCGAGAGTATGCAACACAGGTCCAACCTTTCGAAAGACGAAAAAATTTGCGTTCTCTCATTCGATGAGATGAAAGTCGCGGAGTCTTTCGAGTATGATCAGCCGGGGATTTCGTAAGAAAGCCCGCGAACTATGTCCAAGTCGTTATGGCACGTGGATTGAGGAAATGGTGGAAGCAGCCTATATTTTTCGATTATGACTGCGTAATGACTAAGAAAATCTTATTTTCAATCATTGCGACATTACAAAATATAGGTATATATGTGGCAACTTTTCAGCACACTGAGAGCTGCGTACTCGTAAACAGCTGAGAGCTTAGCTCAATATGTCAAATTCCAGTATCGAGCCTGGAAAATACACACGTCTAACTAGCGTGCTCTAATCTCATTCCTTTTCTACTTGGCTCGTCGACCTGTACGGATGCTCGCTCCTCTACGTAAATTGTATTTAGCTTAAACTTTTGTTTTTTACTTAGATAAATAATTCAGTATATATTCTGTTAAGTAAGTGACGCAAGCGTTTTATTCACAACTACCTGTGTCGCTACATTGGTGACCCCGACGTGATCGCGAAAGATTTGTAAACTCAATTGGTTTATACTCTAAAATTTCAATATTTTTTATCTGCGAGCATCCGTACCAAGAATACCAATTTCTTGCAGCGGTAAAGTATCGCAGAGAGAAATCCTATTGCCCAACGCACATATTTCGTTGCTAGCTGGTGATTTCATCTGATTCTTTTGGACGCATCGAAATCCATCGTCATTGTGCAAAATACACAATAGCAATGCCGATGAATGCCAGCGGAACACCTAACGAAGTAGCACCGCCCATACAAACAGACACTGTCTCATCGCCAACAAACATGCCTGGAAATGTATCAGTACGTGCACCTCCCTTTTCCGCAGAGCGACCAGCTTTGTGGTTCGCCCAGCTAGAAGCACAGTTTAGATTTCGCTTCATTACCGACGAGCACGACCAATTTCATCACGCAGTCTCGCTTATTGACACCCAGTCCGCAGCAGAGGTAGAAGACTAATTTTATGTCCCGCCACAACCACACCATATACGATGCTAAAGCAATGTCTTATCGAGCGACTAACAAAGTCGAA
>NW_023487760.1:0-1208 GCF_013731165.1 Rhagoletis pomonella | reverse complement strand
TTAAATTTAAAAATTTATAAACACGAGCGATTTTTTTATGAAAAAAGTAAGTAAATAATTGTTGATATAATTAATTTAGTTAATTCCAATGATTTGAACTTAATTCGGCTGAATAAAATGGTATTCGCAATCGGAATGCAATTGCAACCAGAGTCGATTTAAGAAACCCGACAGCTAGTACGATGAAGAAATTGAAATGTATGTTAAAGAAAGTCAGAACAACAAGAAATATACATGTATATCCTGTTTTTGGCCATCCGAAAGACTTTTAAAAATTCTATAAAAATTTTTTATTTTTGAAATGCAACCGTGGACGCCAGCTGGCGGCGAAACTTGCAAATTCCTGCAAATTTGCGTTCGTGCAGAAATTTGCAAGTTTCTCAACATGAGAGAGAATTTGAAAGAATTTTTTCTTACTCTCTGATATTTTGAGTGTTGGATAATTCTTGCTGGATTTTCGACGAACAAACCTAATTATAGGGGAACCAGCTGATTTGATAAATGCGAAAGCTCTTGGCAAAAGCTCTAAATTGGGTGCCAGTTTTGTAAAACGCGTAAAAAATATACAACAAAAGTAATTACAACTTTAAATTTGCAATGAAAGGGTTTCGTATTAAATAACAAATATGTTAATATTCAAGAAAAGAGCAAAACTTTATTTTTTCTTTATTAAAAAAAATAATGTTTCCAAGTGCAACCCTTCATTTGCATTCCGTTGGCCTTGTGCACATATGCCATTTGTACATTGCGTTGCAGCATCGGTGGCGAGCGGTTGACTTTTGTGGATAGCGGATCGCAGCGAATTTTTGTACAAGTGCAGTGGTGACGGTAGTTTTGCTAATTTAATACTTTTGTGTTTAAATTTTTGGTTCAAGTTTATACGATCAGATATTTGTGTGTTCTGACGTGTGTATGTTCCTGGTAGCTGCAGCTTCCTGAGCATTGCTTTTTGTGCTTTTTGGGTGAGTTTCTGTGTGGCGAAAAATTTTCATACTTGGCATAGCGGTTTTTATATAAAAGATGGCGGACGCTCAGGCGTCTGGGATGGCGTCCAAAATGGCGTGCGCATCTTTTAAGAATGCGCAGGCCAATTTGGGAAAAATCGGGAAAACTAGGAAGAAAAAGACTTTTGGCTCAGTCTCCAAGAGACCTAAGGGCGAATCTAACAGATTGGTGGAGGAGTTTAGTGATTCGAGTGAAAATATGAG
>NW_023487759.1:0-1208 GCF_013731165.1 Rhagoletis pomonella | reverse complement strand
TTTTTTCCCAAAAAAAAAAACAACAATGAAAAACACACTTTAAAATTGTTGACCACTCACCAAATGGTTTTGATACAGCTGATTATGTTGACCTCAGTATATCCAGTAAACAAACTGTGGTGAAAGTCCTTTATAAGGACCAAGTTTATAGTGGTGAAGTTTTAAGTACAACACAATTTTCTGTACACAAGGTTGCTCTTTGGCAAAAATAAAGTAATTTTTAGAAATCATAAAAAAAAAGTTGCAAATTTTAGAGAAATTTCTTAAAGAAAAACTAATACATGCATTTACTTGAATAAGTAAACAGCAAAAGTATACTAAAATGACTATTTAATGCGTTGTTTGATACAAATTTATATTATTGCTCAAAACCCTCTGCGCGCTGTCGCTGTCTTTTTGTTTCTGTATCGCATCGCGGTGAATTCACGTTTTTCAGAAAGTTGGCAACAGAAGAAAATTGAAGAAAGTACATATTTTGCTCATATTTACTATTTTAGTTGTTAAATGAAAATGTGTTACAGGTACTTTTTAATGTTGCAACTACTCTTTGGTTTTGAAACTGCTTACACTCACAAAATAATCCAACTCTTTTAAACACACACACAAATATAATTATTTATTTTGGTTTTTCAGCTCGTCAAAGCAGCACATAAGGTTGCATTATTTAATTATTACCTAATACAAACTTGTTCTCTTTTAACAATGATAATATTACTATGTGAAATCAAGTAAATATGCATTTTTGTATTATATCCTGAGCATTTGTCTTCTATACCAATGCTCGAACACTTGGAGCATGAAATTTACAGAAGTATTGTAACAGAAATCCCTGAGAGCGCTATTTTAGTTATACCTGCTTTTAGGCATTTATCTCGTAAACGTACGTTTGCCCATATAAAATTGTCTACCTAAATGCATGAAAAAAGTGTTAGCATAACTTTTTCGAGTATATATACATACAGGAGGATTTATTTTTTACATTTTGCTCGTCGGCTTTCGCGTTTTCTTTTCTTGGTTTTAGACTTTCCCCACAAAAAAATTACGCAAACCCATGAACAAAGTTATACTAATAGAAACCTGATCTTAATACTCGAGCTACCATCAAATTAACACATTTTATTTTTTAAAAGAACATTTATGGCGACTGTCGATCCATATTGCTGGATTTCAAAAAATGTATGGATTCAACCGCTGAATAATTTCGTATA
>NW_023487758.1:546-1208 GCF_013731165.1 Rhagoletis pomonella | reverse complement strand
GTTTTTTTTAAATTTATATGAAGCTTTTTACTGCTACAGCTTCAATTGTAATGAATTCAGGTCCAGAATCGTTTGTAGTTGATTGTAGTTTTAATTTTTTTTTTTATTTGAAAAATAAGTGCGTAAAGCGTTTTTTTTAACTCATATGAAGCTTTTTACAGCTACAGCTTCAATTTTAATGAATTCATATCCAGAATCGTTTGTAGTTGATTGTAGTTTTAAATTTTTTTTTTAGTTGAAAAATAAGTGCGTAATGCGTTTTTTAAAAAATTCATATGAAGCTTTTTAAAGCTACAGCTTCAATTTTAATGAATTCTGGTCCAGAATCGTTTGCAATTAATTGTAGTTTTAAAATTTTTGTTTGTGGTTGAAAAATAAGTGCGTAATGCGTTTTTCTTTAATTATATGAAGCTTTTTACAGCTACCGCTTAAATTTTAATGAAATCTGATCCCGAATCGTTTGTAGTTGATTGTAGTTTTAACATTTGTTTTTGTTTTAAAATAAGTGCGTAATGCGTTTTGTTTAAGTTCATATGAAGCTTTTAACAGCTACAGCTTCAATTTTAATGAAATCCGGTCCAGAATCGTTTGTAGTTGATTGTAGTTTTAAATTTTATTTTTTTTTAGTTGAAAAATAAGTGCGTAATGCGTTTTTTTTTAAT
>NW_023487758.1:0-446 GCF_013731165.1 Rhagoletis pomonella | reverse complement strand
ATATGAAGCTTTTTACAGCTACCGCTTAAATTTTAATGAATTCTGGTCCAGAAGCGTTTGTAGTTGATTGTAGTTTTAAACTTTTTGTAATTGAAAATAAGTGCGTAATGGGTTAAAAAAAAAATGTATGAAGCTTTTTACAGCTACAGCTTCAATTTTAATGAAATCTGATCCCGAATCGTTTGTAGTTGATTGTAGTTTTAACATTTGTTTTTGTTTTAAAATAAGTGCGTAATGCGTTTTGTTTAAGTTCATATGAAGCTTTTAACAGCTACAGCTTCAATTTTAATGAAATCTGGTCCAGAATCGTTTGTAGTTGATTGTAGTTTTAAATTTTATTTTTTTTAGTTGAAAAATAAGTGCGTAATGCGTTTTTTTTAAATTCATATGAAGCTTTTTACAGCTACAGCTTCAATTTTAATGAATTCAGGTCCAGAATCGTTTGT
>NW_023487757.1:0-1208 GCF_013731165.1 Rhagoletis pomonella | reverse complement strand
GATGTGCCTAGAATATCTGAATAGCCAGAGATTACTTTAATCCATGATTAGATTTAATATTTCCAAAAAAATTTTAAAAGTCATATGCCTATGCACCATTTCTTAATGAGGCCAAGACGAATTATTTTAGGCTGTGTAAATTTTAAGTGCTTTTGGCTTTAAACTAAATAATTGCAAAAAAAGCAATGTACCTGTTAACTTAACTTAACTTTCCCGCCAAATAATTTTATTCTATAACACATATGTAATCAAACAAGTTTACGTTTTTCGTGTAAAATGGGACAAATAGCAACCCTAGTGTTTCTGTGTTGAAGTTTTGGACCATGATTAAATCAGTGTGTACAATAACACGCCGTGCAAATAAATCCACCGGCTGGCTTATTATGGCGGAATACACCAAGCCTATTCTTACTTTTCAAGGCACACATATCTTAAAGAAAAGAAAAAACAGAAAGAAGAATTGGAGAAACATACGCAAACCTAGAAAATTTAATTAATTTTTGATAATATGTAATAGCCACACCGTGTCTATTCGAAGTGCACTCTACTTACATACATATAATATGTATGAACGAATACAGGTTGAAGCATGTGTAAGCACCGACCTATTCGAACTACAAGTGGTATCGTGAATAGTAGTCAACCAACCCAATGTTAAGCATTTTTGCTATTGTATCTATTTTTAACCGGCGAACAGAAATCCACAGCAGCAAGTCGATAAACTTCTCTCAGCCCCGTCAGGCAGACAGGTAGTCGATTGACTGGTAATGAAATGGGAGAACGGCAATGGATGTAGAGGAATAGCAAGCTTGTAGAGTTGCAGTTTAGGAAAGCTACGAAAAGCCATAGAATTTACTGATTGTATATTAAGTACGGCGAGCAGAGGAGGGCCTTCTCTCCAAGTTTGCTA
Organism: Rhagoletis pomonella; assembly: GCF_013731165.1. Lineage (NCBI taxonomy): Eukaryota > Metazoa > Arthropoda > Insecta > Diptera > Tephritidae > Rhagoletis > Rhagoletis pomonella. Next base: position 298 of record NW_023487757.1, on the reverse strand, counting down.
TTCTCTGACAATAATTGCTTCGGTTCTGTTAACAATGAATAAATTTGTGGTCACGATTGTGATTGTAGCTGTTGGAGCAACCATAGATAGTTTGGTGTTCGAAATCATCACAAGTCAAAGCCGGGCAAAGTTGTATGCGTGCATGCGAATAGTTTGACTGGAATGTTTAATTTACTTTACCTGGGTAGATTGACTCAATTGACGCCAAACTGATAGAAAATGCACCCGGATTTGTGGTAAAATGCAACGGCGCAACAATGTGCGAATAACACTGGGGATAACAAAGCAGAGAACTAAT
>NW_023487756.1:0-1208 GCF_013731165.1 Rhagoletis pomonella | reverse complement strand
CACCTGTTTAAAAAATTTAATTAAATGTTGGCGTTTCGACGCCATGCAGGTTCACTAGTAACTCTTATTGTCGGTTACTGATATCTATGCTAAATATATAAAGTGAAGCCCCGTTTTTAACAGGTAATTTCGTGAACCGCTGGTCCGATTTTCATAAAATTTTGTATATAAATAGCTTTAAGCAACCTCTATGTCATAGGCAAAAAAATTACTTTATCCGGTAGGGGGACCAGGGACCGATCTATTCAAAAAAATCGTATTATGTTCCGATTTGCTTAAAATTTTGTACGTAGGTAGCTTTTTGCCTAGATTAGCATATAGGATCCTTCTTTTTCCGGGAAGCGAACCAGGGACCCATTTATTCCAAAAAATCATATTTATGCTCCGATTTGTTTAAAATTTATTACGTAGGTAGCCTTTTACCTAGATTAGCGTATATCGTATTTGTGGTCCGATTTTCTTAAAATTTGGTACGTAGGTAGCTTTTTGCATAGATTAGGATATAGGATCCCTTATTCCGGTAAGTGGAGCAGGGACGACCGACCTATTCAAAAAAAATCTTATTTATGGTCCGATTTGCTTGAAATTTGGCATGTATATAGCTAGATTAGCATATAGAATACCTTTTTTCGAAAAAATCGTATTTATTTTCTTAAAATTTGGTATGTAAGTAGCTTTTTGCCTAGATTAGCATTAGCATCTATTCTTAAATTTGCTGAAAATTTATTACCCAGGAGGTTTTTTTGCCTAGATTAGGACATATGATCCTTTTTTCCGGTAAGTGGACCAGGGACCGATCTATTCGTATTTCGTATAATTATACATAAGTTAAATGAAATTTTAAAATATGGTTATCAAAAGAACGAGTGTTAAGAAATCTTTATGCTGAACATTTGGTTTTTTTTATTGGAAAAATTTAGCTCAAATTATTTAATAAGTTCAATAGATTGTCAAAAGATGGGTATCAATCGAAATGGGTTTGAAAATAATTTATTTCTACACTGTATTAAGGAGAGTTGCCATGTGCCTAAAAAAATTAAATTCAACTTAATTCATTAGTTAATTGAAATATGTATAACAATGCCAGGCGAAAGATTTTAGTTTGAAAATACTTTCAAAGGGGTTGCCACCTGTTTGCAAAGTCGAATTTGTTTTTCTTATACGAATGATACAAAAATGAAATATCGAAATATTAGTGTCAAACGAAA
>NW_023487755.1:0-1208 GCF_013731165.1 Rhagoletis pomonella | reverse complement strand
TCGATGTCTGTACATTATAGATATTAAAGAAAAATTAATGTGGGGGGTCTTTATTAGAGCACCTGAAGCCAAATCAACCATTTTTAGAATTTTTGTCTGTCTGTCTGTATGTTTGTTCGCGCATCACTCGAAAACGAATGCATGGATTTGAATGCAGTTTTCACCGATGTATTGCTAGAGGTCTAACTTAAAATATAGGAAGAAAAAAATTAGAGAGTTTTTACCTGTTTGAAAATTGGAGTTTAAGTAAATTGATAAGAAAAAATTAATTTTGCAAAATGGGCGTCAAAAGAAAGAGGCTGAAGAAGGCTTACAGCCAAATATATTTTTTCAGAGTTGCCACCTGGTTGAAAATTTACATTTAATTTAATTTATAAGATAAATTCAATATTGCAATATGGGTATCAAAATGAAGTAATTTAGGAAATTTTATTGCCTAAAATATTTTTAGGGAGGGCTGCCACATGTTTGAAAAATTTTATTGTATTAAATTGATAAAATAAATGAAATCTATATCTACATCTAGATATCTATTACATATTTATTATCTACTAGCCAATGCCGGCTTACTTCGCGGCGCCTAATAAGAGCTTTTGCGTTGGCCAATGCAAATGAGCGTTTAAAAACAAAATTAGTCTGTAAAGTCAAAATTTTTGATTTAAGTTGAAACCACTAAGGCGCAGTATCCTCCTCCCACATAGGCCAATAATAGTAACGCTGTGATACCATACGGAATACCAATCCCTTTCAGTGTCATGAGCTTTACCGATGGTCTTATTTCCACCTGTGAGTTCTCTGCCAAGCATGCGTAATCTTTTTGTATGATCTTGCAACTACAACATTGGTGCGATGCATATGCCAATAAAAGTTCTTATAGGGAAACTCAAGAGCACAGAAGTGCGTTTTCTGTTATAGGAGGGCCAAGAATCCTCGCTGTCCCACAGGATGAAAAGTTTTCCGGTACATTGCTAAATGAGTCGTGTGATCTCTTAAGTATCTTTCAAATGAAGCAATTGATATACCTACGGTGATCTTTCCTTGTTAATTCGCCACTTTTACAATTCGTGGTAAAATTTATGAACTGATTTCTGGGTAGATATGATCGTGCATGAGGGCGTTAGAAAAACTTAACGGGGTTTCTATACATTTCGGCTGCAGCGCCATCCATTGGGTTCATTTTCTGTAAAACCATTGCTTACCATAAAATG
>NW_023487754.1:0-1208 GCF_013731165.1 Rhagoletis pomonella | reverse complement strand
AAAATCCCAAAATCGTGATTTTGCACATTCGTCATCCGTTTTCTGAGGCGACGATATGTAGACATGTATGTAAACACATACTAACAAATTTCTTTATTTTTTCTTTCCGATTACAGCAACATACTTTTATTAGCATTAACTATCAATAAAAAACGGCAATTAAGTGAATAGTGACGCAAGTTGCACCAATCAAAGTGTAAACCAAGTGTCGCTGCACGCGAATTCAATATGGCTGATGTTTTGGAAAATTAAAAAAAAAACCTAGAGTGTAAAATAGAAATCAAATCTGCGTATAACTAGAAGAGAATAAATTGCGAAATATCAAGTGAAAATTGCAAAAATTTTAAATTCTAACGTAAAATCGATAATTTAACTGAAAGTCTGACAAAACGTGCGCAAGATGTTGAGCATGTCGCATACGCCGATTCACACAATAGCCGCCAAAAAACGATTTCCTTTGCGATTGCGTACATTCCGCAGCGGAAGCGGATATGGCCGAAGGAACCTGCACAGTTGCACCCACTACACATTGCTGCTGGCCACTGCTATCTTAGTTTTAATCAGTGCGCATGCCAAGAGCGCACTACTCTATGACAATAACAACAACGGTAACAATAGCATTAACATTAACAGCAATGCTGCATCAAAATATGCTACCGAGATGCCTCCGCTAGAGGCCACTCAAACAATGCCACAGCCCACAGAATTTGCGCCATTGTCCGAGAAAGTGGGGGAAACGGAAAAGTTGTTGCAACAGCAGGAAGATGTCGTAATTCCTGTGGACACTGTGGTCGTGGAGCAATCTATGGATGAGCGACTGCACAATAGCAATTCATATAATCATAAACAACGACAAGAGCAGGAGCACCATCAACTCAATCAGCAGCGGGAACGAGTTGAGCAACAATCGCAATCGCAACACCAGCATAGCCACACGCATCACCATCATAATAAGCATCATCATCAGCAACAGCAACATCATCAGCACCATCATCATCATCACCACCAACAACAGCAGCAGCAGCAACAAGCATTGTTCGAGTCACAAATACACACACAGCCTCAGACTCAGCCACAACCGCAAAAACCATTTGAAACATTCGAGAAGGTACAGCACGAACCGGAAGTGGGTGGTTGGCAGCAACGGAAGCTGCACGCCCCCTACCATGGTCACAACATGTTGCCTGGACCACAGCGGGGCGTCAGCG
>NW_023487753.1:0-1208 GCF_013731165.1 Rhagoletis pomonella | reverse complement strand
GTTATAGCTGATAAAAAATTCCTCGCCTATGGGATGTGTCACGCCCCCTTTAACAAACTCATTTATATATACCTTATTATAAGCACCTATCATATTTGCCTGTATACCAAATTTGAAGCTTACGTAACTTATAGTTTCGAGGTTATAGCTGATAATAAATTCCACGCCTACGGGATGTGTCACGTCCCCTTTTAACAAACTCATTCATATACACCTTACTATAAGCACGTACCATAGATATGCGTACCAAATTTCAAGTTCATGGGGCTTATGGTTCCGAAGTTATAGCTGATAAAATATTTTACGCGTACGGGAGGTGCCACGCCCCCTGGTCGAATTCCAATTTTTTCTTCCTGTTATAAGCCCAGGTGTCATGGCAATACTCTGCCAAAATTTCATATTATTCTGTAGATCCGTTTAGGCTGCAACCTGGCACATACAGACATACATATGTACATACATACATACTTCTTCAAATATATAGTATATATCTATCATTATCCCAGTGTTTAAGAATTTTAGGAATATCTCGTCCACAATGCCACCTATCGTGTACATTTTTAGTCCCAATATTTATTTTCAATTGGCTAACGTATGTTCCAAATCGGCAAGAAAATGCAATTTTTATGAATATCCCGGCCCAGCGCCACCTAGCGGTTAAATTTTTAATCGGAATATTTCCCTTCAAGGTACTGACATATGTTTCAAATATGAACGAAATCGGTTCAGCCGTTTAGTAGTTTAGTGACATCCAATATACGGAAAACTATGAAATTGTGAAATCGTGACGTCTCAGCTTTCTTCATTTTTCGGCAACAACAACCAAAAATTTCAAATTTTTTAAAATCAGAAAACCTTCCACACAGAAGGTCCAAAAATGTGATTTTTACAGAATTGAAATCGGTTCAGCCGTTTGCTCAGGCATCGCGTCATACGGAAAACATTTCATTTTATATATATAGATAGATAGCTGAATCTGGGTGTAATTATTATAATTATTATTATTATTATTATTATTATTGTTATTATTATTATTATTATTATTATTGGTTTATAAAACATATTCTGAGAAACATATTCTGAGCGTTCAGAATATATGAGTCTGAAAGGAGTCCTAGCTGGGTAAAAAATATGAGCTTCAAAAACAAAAAATGTGTGACCCTTATATGAATATTTAAGAAGTTATAAATGATCGAAGTTAGGAGCCA
>NW_023487752.1:0-1208 GCF_013731165.1 Rhagoletis pomonella | reverse complement strand
TTTCGTATTTCTGGAAATTACCGTTATATGGGAAGTGGGCGTGGTTATTGTCCGATTTTTTTAAATTTTCGGCCAGTTAGTATGCTGTATCAAGGCCAACAATTGTGCCAAGTTTGGAAGAAATTGGTGCAGCGGTTACCAAGATATACACATGTAAACATAAGTGGGCGTGGCTACTCCCATTTTCCAAAAATTTATAATATTCTTATTTTTCGTCTGAAAATTATTCTAAATATCAATTTTGAGTGAATTATCTTCAGTAGTTACTAAAATATCGCAGTTTTCGTATTTCTGGAAATTACCGTTATATGGGAAGTGGGCGTGGTTACAGTCCGATTTCGCCCATTTTCAATACCAACCTTCCTTGGATTAACGGAAACCTACATACCATATTTCGTTGAGATATCTCAACGCTCGAGTTATCGTGTACACGGACGGACGGACAGACGGGCAGACGGACGGACAGTCAGACATGGCTTAATCGATTTCTCTATTCATTCTGAGCATTTATGTATACATTTGTCTATATCTATCTCGATTCGTTATGGCTGTTACAAACAACCGTTATGTGAACAAAATTAATATACACACAAGTGCGCTCGGGTATAAAAATAATGTATTTTCCTGCAGAAAACGTTCACTTTATTTAATGTTAATTAAAATTACACCCTAAAATACTAGTTAATGACTGAAATATTGTTGTGGAACAGAGAAATAGATTGTTTTGCCAAAAATTACCAAAATTCGAGATATCTAATTTTACTGGATATAGAGAAATATTTGCCACTTTTCACTTTGCTGGCCGAGGTTTCTTAAATTTTAGATTTTAGAATTTTTGTGTCGGACGGAAAAAGTTGCCCTTGATGGTGATGAATTTGCGGGGAGTTGTGCTGCGGTTGTTATGAATGAATTTATTTGCCCTTGAGAAATACGCGCATGCATTTATGAATGAAATAGTTCTTGTTGTACTTGAATATGTGCGTGGTTATGTATGTATGCTGAGTTGTACATATGTATGCATGTGCGTAGTATTTGGCAGAAATATGCACATACGTATGTATGTGTGTACATACTTATCTATATATGCATGTATGCATGTATGTATTTATGTTATCAATTAATGGAGTATGTATTTACATACATATGCGTGGGAAATGCATTTTCATTTGACTGCAAAACTATTGGGGCATATTCGTAGACGAAATAAA
>NW_023487751.1:0-1208 GCF_013731165.1 Rhagoletis pomonella | reverse complement strand
TATTCAGTTTCCGCTGCTTTTCTTTCCTTCAAAGTCAAATAGTGAATGGGCAGGTCCCTCGCCCTCTTGTGATTCACACACTTTTCTGGTGACAAAATCAAAGATTTTTCAAAAGTATTTAATTTACGAGGTAATCGTTTCAAAAGTTCTTCGATTATTCGACATTTTTGACAGTCTTTTAATATGTTTTTAAGCCAAGTTTATTACGCAGTTCATTAGCCTCTTCTGTAGAATTATCGTGAAAAACTAAGTTTTGTATGTTTTTATAATTGGAAAACATTTATTTGAAGGGAAGAAATTGCCAAAAATCGCCATTGGCGATTTCCTAAATTATTACGCGCAAATATAAAAAAAAAACACCGAATTGGCGCGAAATCGCCAAATCTGGACACTCTGATCAGCACTGACTCTACTCTCTTTTACCAATAATTGCTGAGCACAGCAATGGGACGCAATAAGGCTACATACATAGTACTGCATGACAGAGTAAAAGTAAAATGCGCTACTAGGGGGTAATCGTATGAATTTCGTATGGCTGTAATAACAATAAAAATAATCGCCAATTGCCCCATTTACTTGGTTATACATACGTATGCTTGTACATATGTGAACTAAATGTTTGAGTTTGTAGCATATGCTTTTATATCATTGTGAGATATATTTACATACACACACTTATTTATAGTACAAATATATGCAGACATACATACATACGTATGTTTAACGGCATGTACATTTTACATTGCGCATATGTTGGCAGGTAAATACTATTTATATTGATTATCCAACATACAAACATCAAGTGCTATAGTTTCGAAACACGCAAAATACATACATATGTACATAGGTATGCACTAGGGATGTTGCGAATGTGGAATTTTAGACATCCGCGGATGCGAATTCGGATGCGAATATCTAACAGCTAACATCCGCTGATGCGGATGCGAATGCGGATGTTAAGTATTTTTAAACAACAATTAGAATCTAGCATAATGGCGAGATTGTTGATTAAACAGCGCTTACAAGCCAAACTAGATGTGTCAGGGTTTTCTAAAGCTTTTTAAAAAGAATTATTCGTTCTCATTCCCTTGGCTGTTTCAGAATTCGGGGAATCTGTAACTTCAACAACGTTTTTCGATTTTAGTTTTTGCAACTAATTTTTAATACTTTCTTCTGCGACTGGTTTGAACAATTTGTGCTTATAGCGA
>NW_023487750.1:0-1209 GCF_013731165.1 Rhagoletis pomonella | reverse complement strand
ATTCAAAATTGATGCTTGCAACCATTCTTTACCAAGAAATACGTTTATGGTAAAATTTTGGAAAAGGGCGGGGCACCGCCCACTTATGATCACATATATATATATCGGTAACCGTTCTACCAATTTGTACCAAACTCGGTGTGGTTATTGTGCTTGCCACATGAAAGCAAAGCGTTGAAAATTATTGAAATCGGACTAAAATTACGGCCGCTTTTCATATAACGGTAAATTTCAGAAATGCTTGAAACTTCAATATTTCGAAATTGAAGGACGCCAATTTACTCAAAATTGATACACCCCGGCTTACCATCTAGCGGTGGGTTTCGGAAAGGTGAAGAAACATATATTTAATACTTGCGCCGGGTATTTAATGTTCGGCTCCGCCCGAACTTAGACTTTCTTACTTGTTATTTTAGAGTTTGTTTTGATCCGACACAAGCACGCGCCTGCCTCCGCAAACACCCCCTCTGCCTAGTGCTTATTAGATTTCTGTTTCTCTTTTGTTATTCGTTTCTATTTTTAATGTTGCTTTAAACTATGCTACACGCTCGCCTCCGCAAGCATCCCCTCTGCCTGTGCCTATTATATTGCTGTTCCTCTTACCTGTTTCCTTCTTACTTTTTGCGTTGAACTATGGTAAATTTGCCGAAGTGTGGTGACACGGAAAAATTTTTGGTATGGTGGCAGCCGACGAGTGGTATATTTGGCCGACTGCACCCCAAAATTTCTGACAGCAATTAGTTCACACAGAAAATGCGCCTTCTCATTTATAAACGTTCTCTGCTAAAGTGACGAATTTAGAAATGGTTCGGAACTATAGAAAAAGGGATGCAGAACGAACTAGATTGTGTTTTTCGAATTTGGAACTAGTTCGGAACTATCGAATAAGGGATGCAGCGGGGGGCTTATTTAATTTACGTAGATATGTTTTCGGCGGCTTTTTCGTTCAAATACGCTTCTATTCTGGGCTTCGCAGATGCTTTTTCATAGCTTGGTAATACAAAACTAAAATTCGTGATAACATTTACACATCTTGGGACCGTCTGGAATATAAGAAATAACAGCGAGCGCCTCTGCAAACTCAGCTACAACTACAGGTATGTAAACGTACATTTCTTCATTCAAACAAATTTAATTTCAGATTGAAAACAAATTTCTTCCAAAATAACTTAAAATCGCGCCACGGATGAACCAAAAAGATTGAAAAAT
>NW_023487749.1:287-1209 GCF_013731165.1 Rhagoletis pomonella | reverse complement strand
AGGCGGACGGACAGACGGACGGACGGACAGACAGTCACCGCTTAATCTATTTCTCTTTTCATCCTGATAATTTATGTATACATTTGTCTATATCTATCTCGATTCGTTTTGCCTGTTACAAACAACCGTTATGTGAACAAAGTTATAATACCCTTGTGCACAAGGGCGCTCGGGTATAAAAATTCTTTTAAAACAAGTAAGGAAGTCTAAGTTCGGGCGGAGCCGAACATTAAATACCCGGCGCAAGTATTAAATATATGTTTTTTCACCTTTCCAAAACCTACCGCTAGATGGTCAGCCGAGTAAATTAGCGTCCTTCAATTTCGAAATATTGCAGTTTCAAGCATTTCTGAAATTTACCGTTATATGAAAAGCGGCCGTAATTTTGCTCCGATATCAATAATTTTCAACGTTGTTCTTTTATGTGGCAAGCACAATAACCATACCGAGTTTGGTACAAATTGGTAGAACGGTTACTGATTTACATATATGTGATCATAAGTGGGCGGTGCCACGCCCATCTTCCAAAATTTTACCATAAACGTATTTTTTGGTAAAGAATTGTTGCAAGCATCAATTTTGAATAAATTAGCTTTAATATTTACTGATTTATCGAATATTTTGTATTTTTCTAAATTATCGTTATATGGGATGTGGGCGTGGTTATCGTCCAATTTTAAAAATTTTCGGCGATTTTGTATGCTGTACCAAGGCCAACAACTGTGCCAAGTTTGGAAGAAATTGGTGCAGCGGTTCCTAAGATATACACATGTAACCATAAGTGTCCGTGGTTACGCCCATTTTCCAAAAATTTATAATTTTCTTATTTTTCGTCTGAAAATTATTGCAAATATCAATTTTGACTGAATTATCTTCAGTAGTTACTAAAATATCGCAGTTTTCGTATTTCTGAAAATTACCG
>NW_023487749.1:0-277 GCF_013731165.1 Rhagoletis pomonella | reverse complement strand
TTTTCGTCTAAAAATTATTGTAAATATCAATTTTGAGTGAATTATCTTCAGTAGTTACTAAAATATCGCAGTTTCCGTATTTCTGGAAATTACCGATATATGGGAAGTGGGCGTGGTTACAGTCCGATTTCGCCCATTTTCAATACCAACCTACCTTGGATTGAGGGAAACCTACATACCAAATTTCGTTGAGATAACTCAATTTTTGCTCGAGTTATCGTGTACACGGACGGACGGACAGACGGACGGACAGACAGACATGGCTTAATCGATTTCT
>NW_023487748.1:0-1209 GCF_013731165.1 Rhagoletis pomonella | reverse complement strand
GAGGACCTTCGTACAATTCCTTTCCTCTATTGATTTTCTGTTTTTTTTTTTTTGGTTGGAGGAAAATAGACAATTTGCAAGCAACAAACAAACAAAACCCTCAACTGATTTTTCGTTAACAAATATTTTAAATATTACAAATAAAATATGTCCCTTTAATTATTGTGATACCAAAGTAAATGTGGAATTCACTTCGCTCGGAATTAAAGTGTGTAGATAAAAGCACAGAATAGGTTTATTATGTGAGCTTCGCAGCTTTTTTTACGATAATAAACGCTTGCGCTTTTACAAAATAATTTTTTTTGTTTTTTGTGTTTGTATGTGTGTGAAACACAGTGTACTTGAATTTTGGCGATTCTTGTACAAATTTTGGAAAAAATGCGTCAAATTAATGCTCAATGTAGAAGAGAAGACTCGCGGCCACTCTCTCTCCCTCTCTCTCTCTCTCTCTCTCTTGTTGTCACTTTAAGAGTTTTTCGCTCTTGCGTTACTTGTGTAAATCCCGTTTTTTGTTTTTTTTTTTCTAGAAAACTTACGCTCTGTTTAGGGGGGGGAGAAATTATTAAAGAAAATTTAAATGATTAAAATGTGGAAAATTTGCATGGACGGATGAGAATAAAGTGCAAAAAAACTGCATTAAGCTGGAAAAAAGGTGTTGATTAGGTACACAGAAAAGTGCTGAAATAATTGCTGCAACTGAAAGGTGTGCAAATTAAATTACAATTTTCATAAATTGAACTGGAAAGTTTTGACAGCATTAATAATTTAAATTCAATTATTTATAAAATAAATAAATAATAAAGCGATAAATAATTTACATAAGTAAATGAAAAGTGAGCGAAATTATGATATGGAGTTGAAAATGAAACTTTTTTAAATGAAATGGAGACGAAATGGTGACATGAAGTTGATGAGCTCATAAATGTAAATTTTTTATAAGAATTCCGAGTAACAAAAGATATGAGCTTTTTAAACGGTGGTAATTAATAGCTATTGTTTCTATTGTGACAAAGGATTTCCTTATTTATAAATAAAATGTATGTACTTTAGGGAGGGTCAATTTGTATGGAGATTTTTTCGACTATGCGCGATAGCACAGAAAGATTCTACAACAGCAACAGTGAAAATTTTCTTCAAAACCTATTTTTGCAATTTAGCAATTTCCAAAGTGATTTTAGACCCATGGTTTCTTCGACAAATTTGCTTGGA
>NW_023487747.1:0-1209 GCF_013731165.1 Rhagoletis pomonella | reverse complement strand
GTCTTTCCATCATTCCCACTGAAGTCGATGGACCTAGTTCCACTTCCTCTAACACAGCTTCAACATCTACCGTTGCAGGACGTCCTGTTTCGCCGCCACGCCTTCCAGGTATGCGAACTTAAAAAAGTGAAAAATTATAGTTAACAAGCAAGCAAACAAGAAAGGTGTAAAAATCACTTACCTTCATGTATTTCTCTATGGGTCCGGGCGAATACTTCACGACCCGGATGTCGACGATTGGGGTATCGCTTTGCATAGAGTCTTTGAGCAGCTCTGGCATTACAGCAAGCTTCCGCATATTCATGCGACGTATACTGCGTGTTCTCTGTCATAGTATTAATAACACAATGTTCGAAGGGTCCAATTTCACAAAATCTGCTTTGACTAATTCCGGTAAGTAACACAAAATAATGTCAGGAGCAGGTAATAATGTACCTTTGTACTATTTAGCATGCCATTTGACGGTAACAAGAGCAAATTCAATTTAAATTTATTAAATACATTCTAGCGTGTCTCAGTCCTTTACCCACAAAAGCGGCTATAACTTTTTTTTTCTATTCGAAACAGTAAGTATGGCACCTTTCTGAAATCTTTATGAAATGAGCAATTTTTTGTATGTAATGTAAAGTTATAGCTCAGTACATTTTTTTTCACCCGAGATAGTCAAATTTGGGGAACAAAATATCAAAATATCAAAAAGTTAAAAATCTAGAAATAGTCCTAATTTTATGATGGTTCCTTAATATATTTTAACTACATTGTATTTAAGTATGGAGAGGCAACTATCTGAAAGTATTTTACCTAAAAAATTTACTAAGTATTGCCCGGTTTGTAGTTGCAGTTAAAGAAAACACATGAAAAGGCACGATTTTTTTTTAAATTCGAAAAAATGTAAATATTTCAAAAACCGTGACACTTTTACCTGAAAATTTTTTGTTTATCAGGGACCTCACCCCCCCACCTACCTTCCCCTAAAGTTTGGCACGTTACTTCTGGGACACCCTGTATATGTGACGCCTGTGTATCTTTTGTTGTTTGTAGTTTCGGGTTGAGTGTTGAAATGCGCTGCTTTTGGCTTGTTTTTCGCTGTTGCTATCAACCTCTCAACAGCTTTGTTTGGATACCCGTTTTTATGTAATATGTTTCTAATGTTCCTGCTGTTGTCTTTCCATCATTCCCACTGAAGTCGATGGACCTAGTTCCACTTCC
>NW_023487746.1:0-1209 GCF_013731165.1 Rhagoletis pomonella | reverse complement strand
TTATTCAGACAGGACTAAAAAGTAGAAAATAAATAATATAAAAAAAACTTTTTAATATACAACGCTTTTATAAATGGACTAAAAAGTAGAAAATAATACTTCTCAGTCCCATAGAATTTGTTTTGATAACTTTTGATTTTAAATTTTAGCAAAAGTCATTATAAACAATCTATGAAATTGAAAATGAAAAGCGTGGGGCGCATGTAATACACTTGAATTGATATGAAAAGTAATATATGAATGTATGTATGTGGGTATATGAATAACGACCGCTTAAAATCGATTTCAAAGTTCTACTTTCGCTGTAGAAATTTTAGGTCTACGTTATGTAGTTTGACTATTGTCAATTAAATCGAATGCTTTGTATTGCATGCGCTCCACGTTTTTCATTTTCAATTTCATAGATTGTTTATAATGACTTTTGCTAAAATTTCAAAATCAAAAGTTATCAAAACAAATTCTATGGGACTGAGAAGTATTATTTTCTACTTTTTAGTCCATTTATAAAAGCGTTGTATATTAAAAAGTTTTTTTTTATATTATTTATTTTTTATTTCATAACTAATACATTCTCATTTTACGACTTTTCTCTTTATGGCGGACACTGACCTAGCGCAGTGATCGACATGCAATAGCACGATTGAGAGAAATAGAGATTGCGCCAATCGCGGTACCGCTAATCCGCTCTTTGTGATTTTGACAGAATCAGCTGTGTGCGTGACGTCATCTTGGTGCAATTGTTGATTGTGAGCATGCGAAAAAAAACTAAATAACAATTTTAATATTTGTGTGTTAATATTTCTGCGTGGTTTTAAACAATTATTGAGACATTACAAAGCAAAACGAAGTGTGCAGTGGCAAAGTGTAATAGTGAAAACAAAAGGAATGCGTGCGATATAAGTTTTTTTTTCGTTTCCTACGGACGCAAACCTGGCAAAAAAGTGGAGCATTTCTGCCGGCGAGGAGATGCATTAAACACCAAATCGAGCTTTGTGTTATGTGTATGAGCTATGTGCTTCTACATGGAACCATGTTGGCCTTTCCTTGGTGAATTGTAGTAGGTACATTTCCATGGTGAATGTAGACAGTTGCTGGTTTAGTTTTCTGGGAATGGCATACATACAAAAGCAGTTTCTACAGTAAATAGGTACATGAACTTCACTACCTCCATACTTATTTTTGTTAGTACCTGATTCTTTTTAGTGCTGG
>NW_023487745.1:0-1209 GCF_013731165.1 Rhagoletis pomonella | reverse complement strand
TGTTCAGTCCTTTCCGCGTATTAATTTAATTAAAACTTTTTTTAACAAGTGGCAAATCTTCCAAAAAATCAGCCTATTTTCCACTGTAGGTCATAAGCTATCTGCTTGCAAAATTTCATGCAAATCTGTTCAGACTGTTCCGCGTATTAATTTAATTAAACTTTTTTAGCAGGTGGTAACTCTTAAAAAAATTAGGCAGTTTTTCAACCTACCTCATAAGCTATATGTGTGAAAACTTCCATGAAAATCAGTTCACTCATTTCCACGTATTAATTAAATTAAACATTTCTAGCAGGTGGCAACTCTTAAAAAAGTAGCCTACTTTCTAACCTAGGTGATAAGCTATCTGTGTGCAAAATTTCATGCAAATACGTTCAGTCGTTTCCGCGTATTAATTTAATTAAAACTTTTTTAACAGGTGGCAAATCTTCCAAAAAATCAGCCTATTTTCCACTGTAGGTCATAAGCTATCTGCTTGCAAAATTTCATGCAAATCCGTTCAGACTGTTCCGCGTATTAATTTGATTAAACTTTTTTAACAGTCGGCAACTCTTCCTAAAAATTAGCCTATTTTCCACTGTAGGTCATAAGCTATCTGCTCGCAAAATATGATGCAAATCCATTCAGTCGTTTCCGCGTATTAATTTAATGAAACTTTTTTAACAGATGGCAACTCTTAATAAATGTAGCCTATTTTCGAATCTAGGTCATAAGCTATCTGTGTGCAAATTTTCATCCAAATCTATTCAGTCATTCCCGCATATTAAATAAATTAAACTTTTTTTTACAGGTGGCAACTCTTAAAAAAATAGCCTATTAACCAATCTGGCCTATAAGCTATCTGCGTACCAAATTTCATACAAATCCGTTCAGTCGTTTCCGCGTGATGATTTCCCAAACATCCAAACATACAAACTTTCACATTTATAATATTAGTAAGATGAAAAAAATTATAGATGTTAGATTTTATTTCTGTACCCATTTCGTTATAGCTCGTTATTTTTTAAGCGAGTTAAGGTTAAAACTATGAAATTATAAAATACGAAAGATATCAATCCCTCTAAGTTTACCTTAAAATGGTTCCAGGTATACGACGCGTGAACGTGTAACCTTCTTGGAGGTGCCACGGCGGGTTCTAATATTTCCAACTCAAATTTAGTAGCCTGGCCTTGATAAAATACCACTTCTCATTACCGTAGCAAATGCCTC
>NW_023487744.1:0-1209 GCF_013731165.1 Rhagoletis pomonella | reverse complement strand
CGAACGCAAAAACTTGTAAGTTTTGGTTAAACATGAACAATTAACAGCTACGCGAACGAACCTAACAGCTACGCGAACGCAACTAATGTCTGCTGTCCGTCTACATGGCGCTGCTAAGAAAAATATTGGCTGAGGCAAGGCGCAGAAAGATCAGCGTGATTATGGGGTCCGATGCCAATTCGGACACGAGTGCGAGGGGTGAATCACTTTTTGATTTTATTTCAAGCGAGGATCCAGCTATTTTTAATAGGGGAGATGTGCCTCCGTTTGTTATTGCCACCTGGATCCATGAATTATGGTCGCTTGTATTAAGACCGCGATAAAAAAAATGAAATTAGGCCGCGCGGGTTTGATTCACTATGAAAAGTGAAATTATGCCGCTATCAAAATATGAATACGGAAATTCTCATTTATTTGAACAGTAGTTTTTAGGCATGAACCATGTAATAAACCAAACCAAAATTTATAATTAAAATCGCTGCAGAAAACACATTCAATCGCTACGAAGAGGTAGAAGACGGTGTAAACAAAACCGAAAAACGTCAAAAACGCTGCGAAAACTTTTTTCTGAAAATCGATTACAAATACAACGATGGCTGATTAGGTGATCTGTAGTCGTTGGTTCATGGTTTTTAGGTTGCTGGTGGAGCGAAGGGTTGTACTGAACCTAAAATCCCACGCATTAAAAAGGGCATTGTCCAAACTTTAGGAAAAGTTTCCCTTTCCCTCTCTGACCCCTCTACAGATCCCTGAGATCCATTTGAAAATGTAAACGCGCCACTACACAATTAATTTGGCGGTTAGGTGCCACACCCCCCCTCCGCCCTACAAAAAAACCTTTGTACAAATAACCGAACATTTCCCAATTCATTTAGGCTGCATTTCTTTATTCATTCTGAACGTTTGGAATAAACATTTTTGTTTATTTATTCTTTAGATTGTTATTGATGATACGTTGACGTATACTTCAAACGCATTCTGTTTATTCCGGCTGTGAAATGGGGTTATCCTGAATGTATAAAGAAACGCAGCCTTATTGTTTGCAGCCAAATTAATTTCACTTTTTAAAATGAATTATGCCCGCGCGGCCTAATTTCATTTTTTGATTGAGTTCTTAATACAAGCCGCCCTAATTCATAAAGCCGGCCCGTTGCAATCCTGTTTCAGAGGATAAAATCGGGGGTCGTTGACTTATCTGTGATTTTGTCC
>NW_023487743.1:573-1209 GCF_013731165.1 Rhagoletis pomonella | reverse complement strand
GCATTACGCACTTATTTTTCAACTAAAAAAAATAAAAATTGTAAAACTACAATCAACTACAAACGATTCTGGGCCTGAATTCATTAAAATTCAAGCAGTAGCTGTAAAAAGCTTCATATGAATTTAAAAAAAGTCATTACGCACTTTTTTTCAACTAAAAAAAAAATTTTAAACTACAATCAACTACAAACGATTCTGGACTTGAATTCATTAAAATTGAAGCTGTAGCTGTAAAAAGCTTCATATGAATTTAAAAAAAAACGCATTACGCGCTTATTTTTCAACTACAAACAAAAATTTTAAAACTACAATCAATTACAAACGATTAAAATTTAGGCGGTAGCTGTAAAAAGCTACATATAAATTAAAAAAAAAAACGCGCTATGCACTTATTTTTCAACTACAAACAAAAATTTTAAAACTACAATCAATTGCAAACGATTCTGGGCCGGAATTTATTAAAATTTAGGCGGTAGCTGTAAAAAGCTACATATAAATTAAAAAAAAAAAAACGCGCTACGCACTTATTTTTCAACTAAAAAAGATTTTTAAAGTACAATCAACTACAAACGATTCTGGATCATAATTGATTAAAATTGAAGCTGTAGCTGTTAAAAGCTTCATATAAATTAAAAA
>NW_023487743.1:0-473 GCF_013731165.1 Rhagoletis pomonella | reverse complement strand
CTGGACCAGAACTCATTTAAATTTAGGCGGTAGCTGTAAAAAGCCTCATATAAATTAAAAAAAAAACGCATTACGCACTTATTTTTGAACTAAAAAAAAAATTAAAAACTACAATCAACTACAAACGATTCTGGACCAGAATTCATTAAAATTTAGGCGGTAGCTATAAAAAGCTTCATATAAATTTAAAAAAAAACGCGCTACGCACTTATTTTTCAACAAAAAAAAAAATTTTAAACTACAATCAACTACAAACGATTCTGGACCTCAATTCATTAAAATTGAAGCTTTAGCTGCAAAAAGCTTCATATGAATTTTTTAAAAACGCATTACGCACTTATTTTTCAACTAAAAAAAATAATTTAAAACTACAATCAACTACAAACGATTCTGGACCTGAATTCATTAGAATTGAAGCTGTAGCTGTAAAAAAATTTTAAAACTACAATCAACTACAAACGATTCTGGACCTG
>NW_023487742.1:0-1209 GCF_013731165.1 Rhagoletis pomonella | reverse complement strand
TTTTTTAGGATGTAAAGTGTAAAAAGCAACAGTAAGTGAGTATGCATTGCATATTTTTAGAACAATGTTCTCATTCGCCAGTTAAAATTTAAAGAGCTCTCAAGAAAAAACGAAAAATTCTTACAAAATGACGCACAAGAAATGGAAAAGAAAATTGAAACTCAAAACCCACCCCTTGTGTGCGCTTATGCTAAGTGCTCAACTTTAAATACTTTGTGTGTAGTTTTTCTCTACGTGACAAATTTAGTATGTAAAAGTAAACAGACAGTGTTTAAGTTTGCACACACTAGGAGAGGGAACTGGTTACCTGGTGTTTGCCGTGCAAAATTCCACTGTTTGATTTGGTCCCCAAAAAGTTCCAACACTTTGTTGAATTTCTGTGGAGTAACTATTCAGCGTCAGAATCTTCAATTTTTGCATATTTTTATACCTTGTGCTTTTAAGTAACATAATCGGTTACTCCAGAAAGAGTCCGAAGTCGTTCCCGTACACAAATTTATAATATCTTCAGTGCTATCCTCTGGACTATTTTTGACTAAATCCTGGAGTACGGAAACATGCCAAACATATGGATTAAGTAAACAAGTGTTTCCACACATCATTTCTTGTAAGGAGAAAACTGTCATGACTTAGACAATTAGATTTGGACACAACAGTTAAATGTTTACAACATGAAAAATCTTTTAGTAGTCATATTTGATTCAGGTTTTCAGGTATGCATGCATGCATTATTTCGGTTTTTGTTATATGCATTATTTCGGTTTTCAACCGAAACTGTGCATGTATGCATACCTTCGTGTTTCACATATGCATTCTTTCGGTTTTGAACCGAAATTGTGCATGCAGGCATTCTACTTAATAAGGGTAATAATCCCTAAGCGCGGCCGTAGGCCGCCTACGCAGAAAGAAGTTCTGCGCCAAAATACTTCCGGCCCCCTTTTCCGGCAACACAGAAAGGAGAGTTCTACTTAGTAAGGTTTATAATCCCTAAGCGCGGCCGAAGCCCGCCTACGCAGAAAGAAGTTCTGCGCAAAAATACTTCCGGTCCCCTTTTCCGGCAACACAGAAAGGAGAGTTCTACTTAGTAAGGGTTATAATCCCTAAGCGCGGCCGAAGGCCGCCTACGCAGAAAAAAGTTCTGCGCAAAAATACTACCGCCCTTCTTTTCCGGCAACACAGAAAGGAGAGTTCTACTTAGTAAGGGTTATA
>NW_023487741.1:0-1209 GCF_013731165.1 Rhagoletis pomonella | reverse complement strand
GATTCGTTTTGCCTGTTACAAACAACCGTTATGTGAACAAAGTTATATTACCCTTGTGCACAAGTGCGCTCGGGTATAAAAATAAATCCGTCTCTCTGCCAACTAACACCACATTTTGAATAATAAAAGGCCACTCAATTGTAGGCAGTTATTTGCACACACACACACACACACATTCAAGCACAAGCACACAGAGCAAGAGTGTCCTATCTCGAAATCTATTGAATGACTGACCGACCATTTCCTGCTTAAATATTTTGCATCTATTGTTTCGCAAAAACGACTCTTCACAGCCGATAATGCCTGAGCTTAGCACCTGAATTTGCCTAAATCAGCTTACACTTTACTTACTACTTGCCATAGCCACTCGTAAGTATTTACAGCATCGATCCTTTAAATAAACAAATTAACATAATGTTTTCATCAAATTTGCTTTTGTTTAATCCTTGCATAAATGCATATGTATATACAAAGCGTTGTTGATATAGTACTTGAAAAAACAAGTAAGAAAGTCTAAGTTCGGGCGGAGCCGAACATTAAATACCCGGCGCAAGTATTAAATATATGTTTTCCACCTTTCCAAAAGCTTCCGCTACATGATAAGACGGGGTGTATAAATTTTAAGTAAATTAGCGTCCTTAAATTTCGACATATTGAAATTTCAAGCATTTCTGAAATTTACCGTTATATGAAAAGCGGCCGTAATTTTAGTCCGATTTCAACAATTTTCAGCGGTATGCTTTTATGTGGCAAGCACAATAACCGTACTGAGTTTGGTACAAATTGGTACAACGGTTACCGAGATACCTATATGTGATCATAAGTGGGCGGTGCCACGCCCATTTTTTTAAATTTTACCATAAGCGTATTTCTTTGTTAAGAATTGTTGCAACCATCAATTTTGAAAAAATTAGCTTTAATATTTACTGATTTATCGAGGATTTCGTATTTTTCTAAATTACCGTTATATGGGATGTGGGCGTGGTTACTGTCCGATTTTAAAAATTTTCGGCCATTTGGTATGCTGTACCAGGACCAACACTGTGCCAAGTTTGGAAGAAATAGGTGCAGAGGTTACCAAGTTATACACATGAAACCATAAGTGGGCGTGGCTACGCCCATTTTCAAAAAATTTCCAATATTCTTATCTTTCGTCTAAAAATCATTGTAAGTATCAATTTTGAGTGAATTATCTTCAGTAGTTACTAA
>NW_023487740.1:0-1209 GCF_013731165.1 Rhagoletis pomonella | reverse complement strand
TTTCACTTACCAACGCTAGCCTTCAGGTTGCGTATTTTTTAACCGACCTGGCTGAGCTCGGATAAATAGCCGAGTTTGTGTTGTTGCTTTGCGTGTATTTCGTCATTTAAGCGAGTGTTCTTTTGTAGCTCGGTTGCAAAAGAATGCACCTACTATTAATGTAGCAAAGCTATTTATGTCGAATTCTAGACATCAACCTAGTCTAGATATCAACCTCGTTGTAGGTATCATATCAAAGACATACAATTAGAAAAACTCTAGATATAGATGTCGCCTCGCCAGAAGAAGTTAAAAATGTCCACTACATACGCTACAGCGGAAATGGACGACACGCCATTTCTTTAAATGAAATTAATTGCTGCTATATGCATGTATGTACATATGTAGGCATATACTAAATGTGAGCAAACAACATTTTGCTTGCATAGTCTTCTGTTCTCTTTCACTGCAAGTTGAATTACATATTTTAATATCTATTGCAAAATTTTGTACAGGCAAGACTAAAAAGTAGAAAATAAATAAAATAAAAATAAAACTTTTTAATATACAACGCTTTTAAAAATGGACTAAAAAGTAGAAAATAATATTTCTCAGTCCCACAGAATTTGTTTTGATAACTTTTGATTTTGAAATTTGACATTGAAAATGAAAAGCGTGGGGCGCATGTAATAAACTTGAATTGATATGAAAAGTAACATATGTATGTATGTGGGCATATGAATAACGACCGCTTAAAATCGATCTCAAATTTGTACTTTCGATGTAGAAATGTTAGGTCTATGTTATCTATGTAGTATGAATATTGTCAATTAAATCTAATGCTTTGTATTGCATGCGCTCCACGTTTTTCGTTTTCAATCTCATAAATTGTTTATAATGACTTTTTCTAAAATTTCAAAATCAAAAGTTATCAAAACAAATTCTGTGGGACTGAGAAATATTATTTTCTACTTTTTAGTCCATTTATAAAAGCGTTGTATATTAAAAAGTTTTTTTTTTATTTTATTTATTTATTTTGAAATCAAAAAATATTTAGAGGTCGCTCAAAGCGCCCAAAGTTTTCCATGTATTTTATATGGGGAAAAACAACTTTTCGTAGAAATGGTATAGAATAGTTAAAAATCAATATTTTTCTACCAGAAAACTCTGTTTATCTGCAGGAGATTCCCAGTAATAATACCCAATTGTTTATTTTACCATTTTTTCATC
>NW_023487739.1:0-1209 GCF_013731165.1 Rhagoletis pomonella | reverse complement strand
ATATATATATATATACAAATTGCTTTTGTAGATTACCTTTGAATACGCCGTAGTATGGTGGCTGGATCACGTCCTCCTCTCTGGATGCTCGCAAAAGAAGTAAGTGAACAGTTTTTTATTATAATGGCGGTAGCCTGCCAAGATGTTTTCAAGTAGTACTATTCCAATAACGGAAACAAATAGAAAGCGAGGGGAAAGTTAACAGCGGCAATGTTAACGCAATGTTAAACATTAGGGGTGTCCTCTTTCTAATCTATTTAGGCGGAGGCCTAAACATGCCGGCCCCCTTGCTATAAGCAACATCCAAAGAACCATGTGATCCAACCTCTATACCACGTTACACGATAAAAAATACGTTAAATCTAGATTCTCCAATTCAGTTCTTCATCTATGGACCTAATTTCTATAAGGAAAGAAAGTTTAAAAATAAAAGACGTGGGTTTCAAATTCAACTGCACTTTTAATAATATTATATAATATATTTTCATTTAATAATTCATTTTGAAAAAAAAGTTGACTCATGAAATATAACAAAATATATATACGAAAAATTTTCAGTTATTGATTCATCATGGAAAAATAAAAAATAAAGTCATACAAAAATGTGTTTAGCATGCGCCTGACAGTACCCATCCGAAAATGGTGTTTTGCGCTAGTAGCGCACCGAGAGTTCCCGCTGGAATGGCGCCTAAGAACATCTTAGGGAAAACTTCGGCACCTAGCACTAAGCGGACGGGAGCTGCGATGTGGAACTGAGGATCGGCGAGCTTTATATTGTTGTATGGTGCTACGACCGTGGCATCGAGACTTTTTAAAGGCGTTTGTTGCCGATGGTTCCGTACGGCCACCGCGTGCATTGTTATGGTCGTGGAATTTCCGTATTTTCCGCGTAGTTTTATGAAACACCCTCGCTGATTGCCGACTGCCGTTAAATTGAGCTTCAGCTCTCGCGCGAGGTCGTCTGCGATAATGGATGTTGCGGCACACGGATCAATCAAAGCTCTTACCAGGTGCAAGCGTCCTCCTGCTTCTACCCTCACGATGGCTGTTGGCGCAACTGCGGTGAGTTGTTGTATCGGATTCATTGGGGCGTGATCTTGCCCAGACCGAAATCCGGTTCTTTTAGGGAGGTGGAATGCGTGTGATTCCACTCTCCCGTTGCGACGCTTATGCCGTGGGTGGTTACTTCGTCGTCGAGGTTGGGGGTAT
>NW_023487738.1:0-1209 GCF_013731165.1 Rhagoletis pomonella | reverse complement strand
AACGGCGTCTGGCTTGTTGCAGCATGCAGCACTTTCACTTTTTTTTTCTTACTTTTCTCTACTCGAGTCTCCCATTGTACTTTAGGCAATGGATGCGGTGGGCGGTAGGAGTAGGCGCAGCAGTAAGTACATACATATCTGACGCGCCGGCAGCCACATCGTTAGAATGAATGTGTAAATAAACGCTTGACATGACGTGTACAAGTGGCTATAATTATACTGTTTTGCTGCTAAATGAAATATTCACACACACAGACACGCCGCTGCTGCTGCTGCTGCTGCTGCTGCTGCTGCTGCTGCTTTACATAGCCTTGCAGCTTCGAAATCCTCACGGCCTCACGGCCTCACAACCTCCAATGGCCTCCAACGGTATCTTCCGCTAGCTGCTACCGTAGCAACATAGTGTGGCAATGAAACTCCTCTAATTTATATGCTGAGAAGAAGATGAGATGTCTGAAGTGACTTTGTTGTTTTGAGCTTTGCGCTTCAAACAGTGGTGGTCTTACAAGGGGTACAACGGCGCGGCACAGCCACCGTCGAGCAGTGAAGTGTAATGCAAAAATAAACACTCAAGGAATTCATGCAACGCAATTTGTTTAGAGCCTGTAGGAGTATGTTCCCTGGCAAGCTGGTCGGTTTGTCTAATAAAATGCACTGAAAAATTGGTGGGAAAAATGAGTATACCCACTTCGGTTAGATTGTGTGATAAGTATTTTACATACATACATACATATGTATGTACATAAATGCAGCGTGTTTATCTTTTCTTTTTGTAATTATATTTTTCAATGTTCTTTGCATATGCAGAAAGTAAGTAGGAGCCTTTAATTCTCGATAAACAAGTGTATATTTATTTAAATCTTAGGGCTGTCCTAAATTGTATGGAATCTTAGATTACATTTTTACAGTGAAATATGCAGCAACAATAACAACAAACTATAGTAACAGAAACCGATTTTACTCCACCTCATCACTGTTATTATTTCACAAGTAATTTTATGCATACGTCGGCTCCCGACTTTAGCTTGTCTTAGAAGACCCCTAGCGAAATTTAAAGACACATTTTTCGTATAACATTTGTATCCACTAATTCCCACCATAATCACCTTTGAACCTTATGGACTTCATTAAAAATGGTATTTATGAAAAAATCCGATCAAATATGAGTGCGCGAAAAGCCCTTTTCTAAATTTCGAATGATGCCATTAT
>NW_023487737.1:0-1210 GCF_013731165.1 Rhagoletis pomonella | reverse complement strand
TTCAAAGTTTATTACGCCACGCTTTGGGACCTTGAACACGCGAAGCCCTGCTGGTGGATATTGACGTGCTGTTTTGATTTTTTCGTACCCATCATTACGTATCTCTGGATCAGCGTCGGTTATCATGGCTAATAATATATTTTCTGGGTGAAAATAATATGCATTATTTTCTATAGCTGAACGTATAATGGCTTGAACAGCATTATCATGGCTAATAATATATTTTCTGGGTGAAAATAATATGCATTATTTTCTATAGCTGAACGTATAATGGCTTGAACAGCATTTGATAGTTCGCGTATCCAGCAAATATACTTAAAAACGTGTCTACTTCCATGAATTGCTTGTGGCTGGCTCTTTAAAAGAAACCAGAATGGTGCATAAACTTTCACAACAAACTCTACCATGTTTCGCAACTCCGCTGACGGGCTTTCTTTGGAAACTGTTGTAAGCCACCGAGCTGTACTGACGGGACCGGGGCTCTTACTAGCGAGATATTCATCGCATTCACCATTATTTACTGCCAAAACCATATCAAATAAATAACGCTGATCATTGCGTAATTCCCAAGAGCCAATATTTTCAGGAATAACTCCCATAGCAATAGCCTCAAAACCACTTACAACCTGATAAGGAAAATATATGTTTTTGTTTATAACATTAACTATTATAGTGTGGGCAACCTACCGGGTATTTGGTGCAAGTCATAATTTCAGACCCCAACACCCCTGGCCAAACACCAGGTCCTTTCTGCTTGCCAATATAATGCGTTAACAACTTTGACTTCCACAATTTATAAAATTTATTGGCATGATTAAATTACAAGAGGTTAGCTCGCTATTGACAGCGTCAGTTTTGCACTCCCCGGGTTGCTGATGCGACGAAAACAAAGAGTATAAATTTGGGAAAAATCGTAGCAAAAATGTACCTAAATTGGTACGAAAGCAGTGAGATTAAATTTCCAACTAAGAAAACTGTTGGAGGAATTTGTGGCGGCGAATTTTGTTAGCTGACCTAACCATGGGTAAACGACTTCATAGATTAAAAGGAAATGTGATGACATGTTAATTTTAAAAATCGGCCGTCAAATACCCAACTTTCAACGAAAAAACCTTTTCGGCTGTATTTCGAAGGGTTAAAAAAAAAATAAAATAAAAATTTCGAAATCCTCTCAACATAATCCTTAAATTTAGGTTACTCTGTTGCATAA
>NW_023487736.1:327-1210 GCF_013731165.1 Rhagoletis pomonella | reverse complement strand
GTGAGAGGGGAGACCAGTATGTTTGCATGTATGTATATAAAAAAATATTTATTGGACCAAAAAGTAGTGGGTAGGCACTGTGGCCAATGGTAATCAACTATTACCACCTCTGCATGGTTGTAAGCCATGCAGAGTCCGCAGAAGACTCCGGAAGCAGTGTCCGGAGGATGCATCAGACTAGGTCGAGCATACTTTGAAGTGCCATCCTATTGAAACTTAAGAAAGTTCAATTACTTGGCAGTTGAGAAGTGCATGTGCAAAAATTTCCTAAATTGCATAAAGGAAATTTTTGCACATGCAGCAGTACATAGCATGTATTTAGGCGCCTGGTGTTAGCAGACGCGCCTAAACAAGGTACTTTTGAAAATTGAGCGCATCTTGAGTTTATAGAACTTTTTATTAAGCAAGTAGTTTTTAAGGAAAGAACACAACCGACTTCAATTCTCATATTCAAATTTAGGGGTACCGTTAATTTCTTCATGATCCAATCATCGGATTTTTAAAACAAATTACGGGACGAACCTTGAGGTACTATCTTTCTAATAAAAAAAGGATTATTGAAAACGGTTCACGTGGTCCAAAGTTATGTATCCCGGCGAGATGATAACCTCCCTTTTTTTTGAAGTCGGTTAAAAGCGTTTGAGTTCTGTTAATCTGTAAATAAAGTGCAGTTTATGAATTTTAAAACGTTTATTTATTTATTACATACTGTACATAAAACTTGCATAAATGTATTTTAAAGAGGGTATTATCTGAAGCAAATGTTCAGTATTTTCCGGTGATATATCTTCAGAAATATAAAACCCCCCTAAAATATATTCCTGGGTGCGCCCCTGCCTATACCTATACCTATACCTATACCTATACCTATACCTATACCTAT
>NW_023487736.1:0-317 GCF_013731165.1 Rhagoletis pomonella | reverse complement strand
TATACCTATACCTATACCTATACCTATACCTATACCTATACCTATACTACTTGGCAACTCTGTCCAAGTGGAACGCAAAAGAACTTCGCGTCCGGTCTTTTATT
This sequence comes from Rhagoletis pomonella, assembly GCF_013731165.1. Lineage (NCBI taxonomy): Eukaryota > Metazoa > Arthropoda > Insecta > Diptera > Tephritidae > Rhagoletis > Rhagoletis pomonella. The sequence continues at coordinate 213 of NW_023487736.1, read as the reverse complement.
AAAAAAATAAAGTGTTCCAGTCGAAATTCCCAAACAAATTGGTTATCGAAGTAAACATAAAGCCGGCCTGATTGAGATTCTTCATAAGGCACAACGAAATAATTGTCTCCAAGACGGGATTTTACTACAACGTGTAACTTTACAATCAGTCGTTTAACACAAGCAGAGCTTTTACCTAAATTCCGCAACAACAACTCTTCGGCATCTATAAAA
>NW_023487735.1:511-1210 GCF_013731165.1 Rhagoletis pomonella | reverse complement strand
TTATACGGCATATTCAGGCTATCATCCAGATGGTTTATGTGAAGTTTGCCCGAATTCGTAAAAGGGGGTGTGGCACCTCCCATACTAACTAAAAGTTGTATGTTGTATATCTCTTGAAATATTTGTGGTAGAGTATTGGAAATTGATATAGAGGTATATCAAATAATTCCATACTCATGAAGAAAAATGGGCGGTATTGGAAAAGAGGGCGTGGCACCTCCCATCTTATATATAAAAAGGAAGTGCAAGATTTCAACCAAATTTATATGGCATAGTCGGGCTATTATGCAGATGGTTTGTGTTAAGCTTCCCCGAATTCGCATGGCACCATCCATACTAACAAAAATTTTCATCTGATATATCTCTTGAAATATTTGTGGTAGATTACTGGAATTGGTATAGAGACATATGAAATAATTCCATAATACTCCCCATCTTAAATAAAAAAATAAGTGCACGAATTCTACCAAATTTAAAGGGTATATTCTATCACTATCATGCAGATGGGTTATGTGAAGGGTGCCCGAATTCGGTCCAGCGGTTCATGATATATGACAGTTTATATCTGTCACGTGAACCACGTATATGGTACAACAGCAGATACATGAAAAATCGAAAACATAGTGAAAAATTCTTGCTATGATGTGCTGTGTTTATTTTTTCTTCGGATAAATTAAGTCAAGTATAAACATGGCTGCA
>NW_023487735.1:0-501 GCF_013731165.1 Rhagoletis pomonella | reverse complement strand
TTATTTTTTCTTCGGATAAATTAAGTCAAGTATAAACATGGCTGCAAGTTTTTCAATAGGGATTTTGTAGAGCCAATGGAATGAAAGTCACCACAACACAACATATCTGTCATTTAACGCTAACAAAATAATTAGTAAATTGATTTAAAAAGTGGATATGTGGATCATCCGGTTCTGTATCAAGTTATTCTCTCTAACTTCAAAGCACTTCCATTTAAAAAGGGTAAAAACCTGACTGCAGTCGACAATGAGCAAAAATAGTGCAATTTTTTATTACTTTGTCTTTAGGTTTGTGTCTTTTCTAAGCGTACAACCAAAGTTTTGTATCACAGAACCAATCTGAGATTATTAATAAAACTATAGACCGGTTGGGTGAACAGCCAAGACGTTTACTTCTTAAGTGTGACAAAACAAAACCAAGTAATATATTTAGATAAATGAATATACCAGCATAAAAAAATCTGCATACTCAAAATGTTCAATACGTCCTCATATTTATAC
>NW_023487734.1:0-1210 GCF_013731165.1 Rhagoletis pomonella | reverse complement strand
ACGATTTAATCTTTCCATTTCAAAATAGTCTAAAGACGGTAACGTTTAAAAAAAATATATTTATATAATATAAATATTAGATATCCGAGTTGTCTTATAGATAAATATATATATGTATATCCCCCTTTTACAAACTTATTTAAATATACTTTACTCCGAACACCTCCCATAGATACCTACATATGTATGAATACCAAATTTCAAGTTCATGTGACTTATGGTTCCCAATTTATGGCTGATTAAAAATTCCACACCTACGGGATGTGGCACGCCCCTTTTATAAACTCATTCATATACACCTTACTATAAGCACCTACCATAGATATGTCTGCATACCAAATTTAAATTTCATGTGACTTGTGGTTTTGAAGTTATAGCAGATACAAATTTTCACGCCCATGGGATTTGCCATGCCATCTTTTACAAGCTTATTTATATTTATTTTTTATAAGCACCTATCATAGCTACACCTGCATACCAAATTTCAAGTTCGTGCTACTTATGGTTCCGAGGTTATAATAATAATAATAATAGATTGGCGCTTACACATATGTAAGTGTTTGGCCGAGCTTCTCCTCCGACTTGTGGCGTGCGCCTTGATGTTGTCACCCAAAGCGGAGGGACCTACCGTTTTACGCCGACTCCGAACGGCGATTGTATTTTCATGAGAAGCTGTTTTTCATGGCATAAATACACTCGGAGGTTTGCCATTGCCTGTCGAGGGACGACCGCTGTTAAGAAAAACCCTTTTGCTATATTTTTTGCGATGTTGCTTTGACCAGGGTTTGAACCCAGCGCACTGCTTACCACTTCACCACAACGTTCCGGGGTTATACCTGATAAAAATTCCACGCCTATGGGAGTTGCCATCCCCGTTTTACAAACTCGTTTATATATACCCTCCCATAAGCACCTACCATTGATATGTCTGCATATTAAATTTCAAGTACGAGGGACTTATGGTTCGGAAATTATAGATGATAAAAAAATCCACGCCTATGGGATGCACGACGCCCCCTTTTACAAACTCATTTACATAGTTCTTATTATAAGCTCCTACCATATATGTATATAACTGTAAGTCAAATTTATAGTTGATGCGACATATGGTTCCGAAGTTATAGCTGATAAACATTTCAACGAATATGGGATATGCCACGCCCCCTTTCACAAACGCATTTATATATACCCTCCTATAAACACTTACCAT
>NW_023487733.1:0-1210 GCF_013731165.1 Rhagoletis pomonella | reverse complement strand
TAGTTCTTAGTGAAATTTGGCTATGCAGTTTTATAGATTATAAAATTCTAGTATATTAAAGTGGCTAGGGTTGGCGTTTTTTTAATAATACATATACACAATAAGATTGAAAACTACGTTTTAAATTTTTCTTGTCATTTTTGTCGTTTTGGGGGAACCCTACAATTGTTTTTAATTAGTTTTTATTATGTAATATTTATTCGTTGGAACAGGAGAATCGATTTTCTTCAAAATTGCTACTTTTTCCGCACTTTGTACTAAACAATTTAATATAAGCATATAAAAGTTCAAAAATCCGACTAAACTGGTTCTTGCAAATTTTGTAAGTTTTCATAGAAAAAATAAAATAAATCTAATTGGTTGAAAAATTAAAGTTCCAGTGAAGTATCAACATTAAATTTCTGTCTTGAACCACTGTGCGCTGCCGTTTTTTGAGCATTCATACAGTAAGCCCTTACAATTTGCCAACTCCAAGTGCTTTAATAAGTATATGTAGTTATGCATATTTGTATGTATAAATGTATGATATATGCATGTGTTTGTGTGTAGGTGTGTGCTTTAGAGTGCTTTGTGCTATGTGAGCTGCAATAAATCCTTATTGTAAACAATATATATCCTATGATTTACTCCCGCGGGCCACCCGCAATTCAGGACATACCTATGTACGGCGAGAGCGCGTGACTCCGCCCCTTCAATCTGCTTTCGGTGCCACCAACTACGTGGCCGCCTACGCCACCAAAAACTTTGCTCAGCAGATTAATGTGTACACCGTTCAGCTTAATGGCATTTAAATACGTTGCAACACGATTGTAGCACGCGTCGCACATACATACATACACTAATATTTATTTATTTGTAGTATGTATGCATGATCTTTTTTGCTATGTATGTGGGTTTATATATACATATATATGTATGTTTGTATAATGAGCACTCCTAAACATAAGCACTTCTGTGTATGCCTGTGTCTATGTGTAGTACTTAGTCGTAAATGTGTCGGTATGATTGCCTACAAGTGCTTACAAGCATATAAATATTCAATCCTTGCGCATATTTGTTCGAAAGTATTTACATACATGTATTCAGGTGAGTGTGCGAAGGAAGGTATAAGCACATACATACATATGTATGTATGTAGGTATGTTTGGATTAGGAGAAGTTTATAGTACAGTGTAAACTGATATGCGTAAATGTAACGTAGAATGGTTAA
>NW_023487732.1:0-1210 GCF_013731165.1 Rhagoletis pomonella | reverse complement strand
TAGTTCTTAGTGAAATTTGGCTATGCAGTTTTATAGATTATAAAATTTTAGTATATTAAAGTGGCTAGGGTTGGCGTTTTTTTAATAATACATATACACAATAAGATTGAAAACTACGTTTTAAATTTTTCTTGTCATTTTTGTCGTTTTGGGGGAACCCTACAATTGTTTTTAATTAGTTTTTATTATGTAATATTTATTCGTTGGAACAGGAGAATCGATTTTCTTCAAAATTGCTACTTTTTCCGCACTTTGTACTAAACAATTTAATAAAAGCATATAAAAGTTCAAAAATCCGACTAAACTGGTTCTTGCAAATTTTGTAAGTTTTCATAGAAAAAAAAAAACAAATCTAATTGGTTGAAAAATGAAAGTTCCAGTGAAGTATCAACATTAAATTTCTGTCTTGAACCACTGTGCGTTGCCGTTTTTTGAGCATTCATACAGTAAGCCCTTACAATTTGCCAACTCCAAGTGCTTTAATAAGTATATGTAGTTATGCATATTTGTATGTATAAATGTATGAATATGCATGTGTTTGTGTGTAGGTGTGTGCTTTAGAGTGCTTTGTGCTATGTGAGCTGCAATAAATCCTTATTGTAAACAATATATATCCTATGATTTACTCCCGCGGGCCACCCGCAATTCAGGACATACCTATGTACGGCGAGAGCGCGTGACTCCGCCCCTTCAATCTGCTTTCGGTGCCACCGACTACGTGGCCGCCTACGCCACCAAAAACTTTGCTCAGCAGATTAATGTGTACACCGTTCAGCTTAATGGCATTTAAATACGTTGCAACACGATTGTGGCACGCGTCGCACATACATACATACACTAATATTTATTTATTTGTAGTATGTATGCATGATCTTTTTTGCTATGTATGTGGGTTTATATATACATATATATGTATGTTTGTATAATGAGCACTCCTAAACATAAGTACTTCTGTGCATGCCTGTGTCTATGTGTAGTACTTAGTCGTAAATGTGTCGGTATGATTGCCTACAAGTGCTTACAAGCATATAAATATTCAATCCTTGCGCATATTTGTTCGAAAGTATTTACATACATGTATTCAGGTGAGTGTGCGAAGGAAGGTATAAGCACATACATACATATGTATGTATGTAGGTATGTTTGGATTAGGAGAAGTTTACAGTACAGTGTAAACTGATATGCGTAAATGTAACGTAGAATGGTTAAT
>NW_023487731.1:0-1210 GCF_013731165.1 Rhagoletis pomonella | reverse complement strand
AAAAAAAGAACGAAAAGATGTAGAAATAAATGAATACACGTGGCAATCGTATTTGCTTTGAGAGCAGCAGAAACAAAAGAAACAATGAAGAAAATAGCAAATGAAACGAAGTGAAAAGGATGAAGGCAATGCACAAACACAAAAACACTCCATATACGCACTTGGATTGTGGCATACTGAAGTGGGCAGTGAAAATGAAAGGAAACAGAAGAAGCGCACTCAAATTGCAAATACATGTGTGTTTGCCTGTTTATATCCACATTAGGGTGGTCCTTAAAAAATCAAATGAACTATTTTTTCCGTCTCACGCCCTCACATTTGAGTCGGTTAAGGCGTATGGCAAAGGGGTAAAAATTTCTCTGATGTAACAATTTGCTTCCTTCATTTAAGGACCACCCTAATCTACATAGATATGTATGTACATACTTATGTGCCGGTTGTCTTGCGTTGGCAGCGAGGTGCTCGTACTTACATAAATACACAACAAAAATGAGCAGTGTGTATCTTCAGTTATACTTGGTCTATATAAATTGTACCACACAGATATTGTGCGGTCCATTGGAGGTTAAAAACCGTGGCTGAGAAAATGGCAAGCATAAAGGCTAAAGCGTTATGGTAAGTAGATACTATACGCTAGTCGTCGGTGTTAAGAGATTTTGCAATCTCTTTGGGTAACAGCTGCCATCTTGCATTGTGGTCTCGATTGTGGCAACTTGAATATTTCAAATTGCGTGCGTGCCACAAACATGGCTAGCCGTAATACTAACTGTGCTCCAATTCAGAGTGGATGCGAAGATACAACTATAGTATATTATGTTGCATACGCCAAGGCGCGCACACAAATGCAGTAAGGTGCATTATAAACATACTTTAATACATTTATAAACATATATGAATGTATCAAGTGTGCTGTGGCACACATTCAAAACCGCAATAACCAAACAGCGTCAATCTGTGCCCATTTAAGAATATATTGCAAACAATTTCTTGCTCTCTTTTTACGCACACCATTTTCAATTGCTTTTTGTAGAAGTTCTGCTTTGTTAGTGCCGCTTATGTGGTAGTCCGTTTTGTTTCAATTTTAAACTTTTTTCATATGTGGTGTTAGTTAAGTGTTGCTGTATGAGATTCCGTTGACGTGGTTTTTGTCTGCAAAGTAATTGATATAACGGGTGATTTTTTAAGAGCTTGATAACTTTTTTTTTTAAAA
>NW_023487730.1:0-1210 GCF_013731165.1 Rhagoletis pomonella | reverse complement strand
CGGGCATGTGCTGCAAATCGTACGATTTGAAATCGGTGCGATTTGCAAAACCTACTTTGGAGATTTCTTAACAAAACGGCAAATTTTGGCACTAAATCGATACATATGAAGTAAATGATGTGTTTCTCGCCGTTTATATTTGAAATATTTATTAATTTCTTTAAAAATATTCAAAAATAGTTTGCAAATCGCACCGATTTCAAACCGTACGATTTGCAGCACATGCCCGATAAATTCGCTTTCAAATGTTGAATATCCATCAACACCACAGCACGCGATTTGTACGGATAAACACCCTGCAGGGAAACCGCGGACTAGTGAATCAAATTTCTAGTTCCGTACTAGGTCTTTATCGCCAAAAAGGAACTAGTCCGATAGGAACTAGATCCCCACCAGTCCAAAATCGGCGAAAAGTGGTACTTTTAAAAAACTAATTTTTTTCATTTGTCAATGTTATTGTGGCTTGTTAGCATTTTATTTTTAATATTTTTATTGAGCTTTGTACCACGCATGTTTATTAGGAAAAATTGAAAAAGCAACAAAGTCTAAGCGGTAACAAGCCACAATAACATTGACAAATACATAGTTTAGGAAGAGCCTGCCTGAAACTATACAAAAAAGCAAATAAGCAAATGGATGTATAGAATTGACAACAACAACCACGCTGTCGAGTTTAAATAGCGGCAAATCAGCTGCACTTGATAGTAGTTGGTTGAATAAGGAAAATGAATTAGCAACAAGAGTTTACGGGATGTACATAGCTCAGTGGTTAACGCTTCTGACTTTGAACATCGAATACGCAGGTTCGATCCCTGCTAAAGTCTAGAAAAAAGAAGTCTGATGAGGAGATGTGGTGATCTCCGAAATAGTGCTATAACTTCTACCGCTTAGACTTTGTTGCTTTCTCAATTTTTCCTAATAAACAATCGTGGTACAAAGCTCAATAAAAATATTACTAATTTTTTTCAGTTTTTGTCACTAGAAATCTATATCTCAAGTGACGAATTTAGAAATGGTTCGGAACTGTAGAAAAATAGGGAATTTACATGAGTACGGAACTAGAAATTTGATTCACTAGTCCGCGGTTTCCCTGCAGGGTGTTTATCCGTACAAATCGCGTGCTGTGGTGTTGATGGATATTCAACATTTGAAAGCGAATTTATCGGGCATGTGCTGCAAATCGTACGATTTGAAATCGGTGCGATTTGCA
>NW_023487729.1:0-1210 GCF_013731165.1 Rhagoletis pomonella | reverse complement strand
TTATGACAAAATTTTGGAAAATGGGCGTAGCACCGCCCACTTGTGATATGTATCTCGCTAGCCGTTCTAGCAATTTGTACCAAGCTCGGTATGGTTATTGTGCTTGCCACATAAAAGCAAACCGTTGGAAATTGTTGAAATCGGACTAAAATTGAGGCCGCTTTTCATATAACGGTAAATTTCAAAAATGCTTGAAATTTCAATATTTCGAAATTTAAGGACGCTAATTTACTTAAAATGTATACACCCCGGCTTATCATGTAGCGGTAGCTTTCGGAAAGGTGGAAAACATATATTTAATACTTGCGCCGGGTATTTAATGTTCGGCTCCGCCCGAACTTAGACTTTCTTACTTGTTTTATTTAATAATTAATATTTTTTTATAAATGTCTAGTTCATAATGCATATAACATCGCGCGATAGTAAATTTTAAACTCAATTATCAATATATTCGCGAAACCCTGGGCCAATTATAGTAAAATTGCGTTTGTAGTTTTTCACTCTGACGTCAGTAATTCAAAAATGATTTTAAAAATTCTGAGAAACGTGCTTAGAGAAGAAGTATGGTTATAAAATTAATGAGGAAATCCTGTAGAATTTAAACAGATACAAGTTTCTGGTGCAGAAGGGCTTGCAAATATTGAAAATGTCATTTTAAAACTTTATCCTTGAAATTTCGCAATATTTGTTTTTGGAAAAATTATATATTAAGGGCTTATAAAAACTCCATAACATCCTCGAATTTCGTTCTTCTAACTTTGTAAGCTTAAAAATTACCTATTCGTCCATGTGAATCCAAAAACTTTAAATTTTTTAAATTCTAAAGAAGTTTCCTATTGCATTTGTTACCCATATTTTTATTCTGCATTGCATTGAATTTTTTTTTAACAATTTTTGAAATTCATCATAGCTTTTAAATTACAAAGTCCTTCAAAATAAATCCTGTCGTCAGAGAGAAAAAATAAGAACGACACTTTAAATAAAAAAGTAAGTTTCAATCCCATTTATTTATTATTTATTTCATGGTAAGAGAGCTTCTCAAACAATATAGAGCAATTTTTTCGATTCAAGTTGTTGAAAAGTAATGATTGTGACAATGCCATCGCGAAAATCCCGGGATCGGAAAAAGCCGAAAGATTAACATCCCTAGTATGTACATACTTTGTCCATGTCCTTATGAGAGCCTCATTTCCACCACCATTTTTTGAAA
>NW_023487728.1:0-1210 GCF_013731165.1 Rhagoletis pomonella | reverse complement strand
GCGGCTTAGCATTACATTGATTTCGCTAGCTGTTCCATACCCGGTCTATTTCTTGCTCTCTCTTTCACATGCACGCATAACCGCTGCGTTTAAATATTATTTTAATAAATATGTTCTCAATTTTTTTTTTCTTTTGCAATCTATCTATGTGCATTTATTTCGCTAATTCACTGCTGTTTTTCTTGTTGCTATTGTACAATAAAATTTTCATTGGCACGCAAAACCAGTTGGAGCAATCGCTGCAATCGCAATGCAATAATCAAAGCCAGAAAAATGTGTTGTTCGTATATACATACATACATACAAAAATAAATTTATTTTGAATAGGAGATTTAGGGAAAAGATTGTTTAAAGAAAACAAATATTTAAAAAGCAACAAAAAAATTGCATAAATATTAACAACATTCAAATTTATGAATGATTATTGATTATGTAATCAGTTGCCATTGATAGTCAGGAGACATTTTTTTAAATTGAAGATGACTGTATTACAAAACAGACAATTGCGAAGGTGAGCGCGGAACTGAACACGATAGGTAACCGGTAGTTGAACACCGGCTTGAAGATGTCTTACTAATTATAAGCGTACAATTTATAGTTAGTTCGGTATTGGTTTTTATGTGAAACATTTCTGGTTACGGAAGTGGGGCAAAGTGTACTCGTATATTTGCTGTTAGCATATACGATTGCTGACACAGTGCAACAGTAAATTTTTCGCATCAGCAGAGAAAACAATATATTCGCGAAACCAGGGGCCAAAATAGTAAAACTGCATTTTTAGTATTTCTGTCTGATTTAGATATATATATATATATATATATATATATTCCTATGTATTTTAAGCTATAAATCTGAATGCGGCATCAGAATCGGTCTAACTGTTCTAGGTTCAGCCCTAACCTCAAAAAACATGTCTTGTTCCTTGATCCTTAAAAACTTGCTATATTTATTTAAAAAAAAAAATATGTTCTGGACCAATACATTCTGGAATTTCATTCTTCTAAATTTATTAGCTTAAACAAATAAAATTAATTAAAAAAAAAACACTACCAACACCTATTCGTACTTGTGAACCAAAAAACTTTATATTTTTCAAGTTCTGCTTAAATATTATTATTCTACAATGGTTTGAATTTTTTAAATAATTCTTTTATTTAATCATAGATATCTTTTAAATTTCAAAGTCCTTTTTCAAAATGTTTGATGTCAG
>NW_023487727.1:0-1210 GCF_013731165.1 Rhagoletis pomonella | reverse complement strand
TGAAACTTCTTTAGCGGCAGTTGGTTGGGAGTAAATCGTCAAATTCGGGGGGAATAATGCACATGGAAATGGTACTCAGCGGTGTAAAGGTTTGAGAATAAAAACAAAAACAAAGATGCCTAGAGGTTCAGGCAAAAACGACGATCAAAGTAAATTTAAACACTTTAAGGTAAAGGTGAGAGGAATATGCAAAAATAAAGATAAATATGAAGAAAAGGATGTGGTGAAGATCGATATTGTTATCGATATAAAACTCGATATTTTTATCGATATAATAATCGATATTGCTATCGATAAAATAATCTATATTGTTATCGATACTGTTATTGATTAAATAACCGCTATTGCAATCGATATAATAATCAATAATAATAAACGATATTGTTATCGATACAATAATGGATATGGTTATAGGTATAATAATCGATTAAATAATTGATTTTATTATCGAGTTAGTCATTTATATTTTTAACGATATGTACAATAATCGATACTGATGATTGTTATATTTATCGATGAATTAATCGATCTTACAATCGTTGTATTTTTCTATATGTTTATGGATATTGTTATCGGTATTTTTATCGACACAGTTACCAACAGTGTTATCGATATACTAATCGGAACATGGAATGTGATCACATTACATGACATCACATCACATTTTATCACATGATATAAAGAGACATAACATGATATTACATCACATAATATGATATCACATCACACGATATCACGTGACATCACATTATATGGCATGACATCACATGACTTGACATCACATGATATGACATCGTATGGTATGACATCATATGACATGACATCACAGGATATGACAACACATGACATGACATCCTATCACATCACATAAAATCACATCACATAAAATCACGTCACATCTTATCACGTCATCGCGCCTTATCTCATCTACGTGAGAAGAAAAAGAAGAGGATATAAGCAAAGATTTGAAAGATAAAAACAAAGATGAAGACCAAGGTAAAGTTACCGATTTCAAATCCAAAAACACCGTTGGAAAAGTAATTTTCTGTAGATGGTTTAAAATCGTCGTTTAAAAATTTCCATATTTGTGTATGGTTGTTTTTGCAACCTATTCAATTTAAGCGGTTTCGCATTTGGTTTTACTTCGTATTTGAAATTAAACTTTGAAATAAAGATAAATATGAAGATGAAGAAACAAGTGATAACGATG
>NW_023487726.1:0-1210 GCF_013731165.1 Rhagoletis pomonella | reverse complement strand
ATCGCAGTTTTCGTATTTCTGGAAATTACCGTTATATGGGAAGTGGGTGTGGTTAAAGTCCGATTTCGCCCATTTTCAATACCAACCTACCTTGGCTTAAGGGAAACCTACATACCAAATTTCGTTGAGATATCTCAATTTTTGCTCGAGTTATCGTGTACACGGACAGACGGACAGACGGACAGACGGACAGACGGACAGACGGACGGACAGACAGACATGGCTTAATCGATTTCTTTTTTCATCCTGATCATTTATGTATACATTTGTCTATATCTATCTCGATTCGTTTTGGCTGTTACAAACAACCGTTATGTGAACAAAATTAATATACCCTTGTGCACAAGTGCGCTCGGGTATAAAAATAAGTGTAGAAGTGGATTCTTCATACCAAAAAGTCCCTTATCGCATATTTTTTATGAAAAATTTAAGCACTTTATGACACTACAAACCGAGCCCTAACCGCCAAAATAACGTAAGCGACATTTTTTTCAAATTTTTCTTTTTGATGCAGAAATGCATCTAGACGTTTTAGGAATGTTTCTGCATCAAAAAGAAAATTTTGAAAAAAATGTCGCTTACGTTAGTTTGGCGGTTAGGGCTCGAAACAAATGCTAAGCAACCTATTTTCGCAATTTGGCGAACTCCAAATTCATTTATGACCCATGCTTTCTTCACAAAATTTGCTTAGAATTACACGCAGAACCTTTCTATGCTTTAAGCGTATAGTCGGAGAAAATCTCCCACACAAATTGACCCGCCCTAATGCACGCATGTATTATAACTTATTTGAATATGTGACTGTGTTTTTGTGCGGATATTGCTTGTTTAACTTTTCTGGACGTTTCGTTTTGTTCGAATGCCCGTTTTTTGTGGTGGTCCAAAGACAGGTTGATTCAATATTGAAATGCCAATTCAGTAAAACGTTTTCGTTTTGTATTCCTCTTTTCAGATTTAAATTTCATGGGGACTTGCTTTTGTACGACGACATTCGTGCTCTTAGTAACTGTAATTACATTGAATTTTTATTGGCTCTTCAAATGTGATGTAAGCTTGTGTGCGAGTATTGAATTTCTCATGTATGTAAATACACATACATATATGTATGTAAATTAGGGTGTATCGCCAATAAAAGTTGCGGTTTTTCGAACGGGATAACACAGTTTGTTATATTTTAAGACTTCTGCTAAAATATTTCGTGAGCTGCACT
>NW_023487725.1:0-1210 GCF_013731165.1 Rhagoletis pomonella | reverse complement strand
GGCCAAAAATATGGAAAAAACGCCTAACAAAACCCGAATGTAAGAGCCAATAGACCTTTTTTACTGATTCAAATGAAAGATGTTTATATGTCGGTTCGATGCCATAATACAGAGAAACCCTTACTTGTTTGAAGCATTTTTGTTCCAGCTGAATCGGACGATATCATTTTTGTAGGCCTGGGACAGATTCTGTAACCAGTTAACGACAATTTTCGAATCGGTATCGGTTTTGTCGACGTTTGATATCAAATATTTGTAAGTCAACAAGTGCGATATCGATCCGAAACTTGTCGCTAACTGGCTACAGAATCTCTCCCCAGAAAGTCTTCTACATCCGTCAAAGTATTTTTTTTGAACCTTGGATCGACTAAGGTAAAACTGATAAAATAATATTTTTCTGTGGCGATAAGTTCAAGTGTTTTAGCCGATATCATATAAATTAGTAATGAAAGTTTTTTCTAAGCCTGAAATGCATATAATGGCGAGGGTTTAATGTAAATAATCGGTATCGGACACCGAAAAGGAGGTATAGGGTACCAAAATCTTTTTTAAGTATTGGGTACCGAGTATTGGGGACAATTCAGCACATCACTAGTCGCCCTCATTCTCGCCACTCTCAGTTGTCAATTCTACGATGACGTCACGGTAAAATTACTCTCACGAATTCTGCTGCAATCGGCGCAATCTTGTATTCTATCATTCTTGGCTAGCGCTGAATAGTAGCATCAGCGAATCCACCGGCTACGTTCTGGCATTCCTGACACAAGGACGCGAGCCGAGACTCCCAAGGGCACGGTGGAGAGAATACAGAGGTGGCGCCGATGACGATACCGCGACTCGGCTCTCAGTGATTTTGACAGAATCAGCTGTTTTGGTGACGTCATAGTAGAGAAGACAGCAGTAGTGATGTGCTGAGTCAATACTTTTAAGTACCCAATACTCTCGATACTCGGTACCGAAACATTTAGGTTTCGAATAAAAGCGCACATAGGCCAAAAATATGGAAAAAACGCCTAACAAAACCCGAATGTAAGAGCCAATAGACCTTTTTTACTGATTCAAATGAAAGATGTTTATATGTCGGTTCGATGCCATAATACAGAGAAACCCTTACTTGTTTGAAGCATTTTTGTTCCAGCTGAATCGGACGATATCATTTTTGTAGGCCTGGGACAGATTCTGTAACCAGTTAACGACAATTTTCGAATCG
>NW_023487724.1:0-1210 GCF_013731165.1 Rhagoletis pomonella | reverse complement strand
ATATGGAATCAGTATGATATCGACAATACTAAGAAAACATGTTATATTTCCTTTTGGAAAGGAAGGAAGGATGTGCCACGTTCCTTTTCCAATACCTATCATTTTTCGCCGTAACTAATAGATACTAGTTTTATTTTTTTTTTTGCATAGTCGGTAAGAATATTGCATTGTATTCCTGGACTGTTTTAATAAATGAAATGAAATGAAATGAAATCAAAAAAAGTAGGGTATCTACAAATTTATGCATCCGTGCCAAGTTTCAGTTCCCCGGCGTTAGGGATACATCAGTTTTCACATTTCAGTCTGTATGCCAGATGCCACGCCCCCTGTGTAATGGGGTTAACATTTCTGGATAAGAGAAAGTTATATCCTTTCAAGAGAATGGTGCCCTCAAAAAAGGGGGTTCAAAATTTTATTGTGGCGTATTTATATATAGACACCTTCAATATACCGTTTTTGCGACAAACCCTTATCAAATTACCTCTGGTGTCATCTAATCGATCCTTGATCAAGGTAAATTTTTGTATGGCCACTTTTTACAACAAATCTAAGCATCGGAAGCAATAAAATATTTTTTCCGACTAACTTGTATGAGGTGGCCCACTGTGCGAAGCCACGCCAACGAGTATAGAAAATACTCCAAGCTTGCTTGTAGTAATCGCAACAAAGTCTAAGCGGTAGAAGCTATAGCAGCCACAGTGTAGACAGTGTGCCAAGTAAGGACAATATCCATATTTGACAATTCATACGTGAACTGATGTGTTTGTGTTTGTTGTTTATTTCAATTAACCCTCAGATAACACATGTTTAAATAAACACAAATTTTTGTTCTGTAATCAAAATTGATTTTAATCGCAAAGATAAATTCCTATTACTTAATTAAATAATATATATTCAACAATTTTTATTGTGCTTGAGGCCGTTTTTAATGAAAAGCTTATTGTGGAAAAGCAACAATAATTTGAAAAAATGGTAGAAGTGATAGCTATTTCGGAAATCACCACATTTCCTCATCAGGCTTCTTTCAGTAGGATTCGAACCGACGATCCCACTGACTCAGCCAGTTGCCTACGCACTGTGCTAAGTTCGCCTTGTGAATTCTTGTTGCTTTTTTCCACTATTTCATTTCGTTAAGCCAACTACAATTAATTAAATAATAATTGATTTCGTACATCCTTTCTATTTCCACATTGGATAGATTGGGCACTGG
>NW_023487723.1:0-1210 GCF_013731165.1 Rhagoletis pomonella | reverse complement strand
CCATATCAGTTGTGAAGCCGATTCAAATACATGCAGATGAATTGAGAATTACACATATAAAATATGTACATACATACATAACTCTTTTTAAGAAAGAATAAAAGTACAAGTCATAAAAAGAATAATATTGCTACTCATATTTTTATAAATGCTATCATACTATATTATCAAATTAATTAAATACCAGTATTGGAAATAAAAAACCGCGTCCCAGAGATGACAAACAAACTTACAAAAACACCACATTAAATATATTAATTCATGCATACATATGTATACGTATGTACTAGATATGCCAAAATATGAGGAAAATTGTGATCCCGGGATTTCGGGATATTTTTTCAGTAATCCTGGGATCCCCATATTTATCTCGAAATTCACATTTAGTCATAACTTTTATTAATATGAGTAAAAATTCAATATCTGAAAGCATTTAAACATACCATGAAATAAAACTATTTAACATTTACGGTAAACTATTGTAAAACTCCCATATTTATTAATTCAGACAAACCTAAAAGTACCTAATATATTTTTTAAATTGTTTTTAAAAAACCATGTGGTCCAGGAACGCATACTTCTCAAATAACAATGTACTTTTGAAAGTAATAATTAATAAACAAAATTAAACAAAAATATACAAACATAAATTCTCTAAACATGTTTATTCTACTTCATACAGAAATGGCGATTTTTTGCCATTTTTTCGCAATTAACTCGAAATTTTGAGGGTGAACGAGTCAACCGGACCTCAGATTCGGATTCACCGGGTCGAAATACATGTCGGTAGGTGGGTCTGGTTAGAAGCACACCCCTTTTTTTCGGCCGGTGTTGTTATTATCTTATTACATTAAACAAGCAATTCTTGTAACCCTATTCAAAATATATTTATACCCGAGCGCACTTGTGCACAAGGGTATTATAACTTTGTTCACATAACGGTTGTTTGTAAAAGGCAAAACGAATCGAGATAGATATAGACAAATGTATACATAAATGATCAGGATGAAAAGAGAAATCGATTAAGCGGTGACTGTCTGTCCGTCCGTCCGTCTGTCCGTCCGTCTGCGCACACGATAACTCGAGTAAAAATTAATATATCTTAACGAAACTTGGTACGTGTACTTCTTTCGGGCGTAGGACGGACGGTATTGAAAATAGGAAAAATCGGACAATAATCACGCCTACCTCCCATATAACGGTAATTTTC
>NW_023487722.1:0-1211 GCF_013731165.1 Rhagoletis pomonella | reverse complement strand
TCATCAGTTTTATTAAACTCTGCTATGTTTTTTTTTCCTGAATAGATTACCAGTTGAAAGAATCGTTGATAAGCGATGATGTTACTAAGCGAATCTTGGTACACACGCGACGGCTATATGCGACTGTATATAAATGCACATTTATATACAATTATATGTGTGTATTATTTGTAGTATTATTTGTAATTATGAATGAGTAAATAAAGTAATAAATGCATATGTTTTGATTCAATACGCTTACTGTACTATTTGATCGATCGGCTCGACTATTAAATATTCATTAAATACACTGGTCTACAAATTTCAACTTTTTTTCTGCGAATAAGACGGGACCTGGTGTTTCTGAACGGATTTTTCGTGCTGAACACGAATCCGGGGTCAAAAATGTCCCATCACGTCACGTTTTCGAGAAAAAAGGGGTTGAAACCCCTAAAAACAGCGTTTTTGGCCATTTTCGAAAAATTATAGAGCTGAACCCTGACGTGGTACAAATTTTGCATATATCAGAAATTAAAGGCTAAACCGTGCCCTTTCGAATGAGCCCTATGCCGAATTGATCGCGTGCACCCTTAAAGCAGGGGGTGTATTTGTGTTTAGGGGTGCAGGAAAAATTGATCACAGAAAGAATTTAATCTTAAACGATCATAGAAAATTAATAATGCCAAGGTTTTAACTATATTAAAAGTCGCTGATTATGAATCTGCAGTTAGATTTTAAAAATTTAAGATGACGGGTCGAATATGGTGGATATAAAAATTGGACTCCTAGACACAAATACACCCCCTGATCTAAGGGTGCATGCGATTAATTCGGCATAGGGCTCATTCGAAAGGGCACGATTTAGCCTTTAATTTCTGACATATACAAAGTTTGTAGCACGTCAGGGTTCAGCTCTACAATTTTTCAAAAATGGCCAAAAACGCTGTTTTTTCCTGCACCCCTAGACACAAATACACCCCCTGCTCCAAGGGCACATGCGATCAACTTGGCATAAGGCTCATTCGAAAGGGCACAATTTTACCTTTAATTTCTGACATATGCAAAGTTTGTAGCACGTTAGGGTTCGGCTCTACAATTTTTCGAAAATGTCCAAAAACGCTGTTTTTAGGGGTTTCAACCCCTTTTTTCTCGAAAACGTGACGTGATGGGAAGTTTTGGACCCCAGATTCGTGTTCAGCACGAAAAATCCGTTCGGAAACACCAGGTCCCGT
>NW_023487721.1:0-1211 GCF_013731165.1 Rhagoletis pomonella | reverse complement strand
TCAATTCTATTGGTTTTAAATTCCTAAGCTGGTGACAAGCATCGTTATCTATACTACAAAAATACTACTTTTTTATACACCTACTACAACAACAAGAAACTTATAACACATCAAAAACTTTAGCTCCAATATCTCAGAAAGCAGTTTTAATACAAGCGGCCTCTTTGCATCTAACTCCTCAATTATTGAAGATAAATCAAAGACAAGTTGATTTTTCTATGTATTTTTTTAATATTTTAAACAAACACTTTTTTGCTAATATTTACATTCGTAAGTTATTTTATTCTGGGGTCCCACATACGTATTCAAGTACTAGGTGGCTGTGTGAAAATTACGTTAGCATTCCTTAGTGGTGGTCAAACCCCAGGAAGGTTTTGCTCCCTCGCATCGCTATGTTTTCTACACAGGGTTAAAGTTCCCTCTTTATGGTAAACATTAGTATTATTTTTCATTACATTCGGTTCTCCTTAGAAAAATTTGGCGCTTCATATTTTAGTGGAAGTTTTAACCATCTATAAGCCATTTTTTTCAACAGTGGTCAAAAAGTCCCATTCTGGTTCGAGTTGATAAGACTATTGCAAAAATTTATTGAGAGCGACATAAATTACCCCAATAACTAAACTTTAAACAATTTTTTTTTCTTTAAATTTAAATAGTACATACGGATCTGTAGAGAATATAGAGATCCGTGTGTGTATGTATGTATATACCTCAGACCTTCTTCTGTTCGCCCATCAATCAGCGCCAGACACTCAACATTTTAATTCAAGTAGGAAGTAACAATATTTAAATTTAAAACTAATTCAATAATGAAATAAATAGAATTATAATAATAGAATAATTGGCATGGCGAATGCCTAACGCTGACGAGTTGAAATGATAAGATTAGTAGCCTCATGGCTCTTTGAAATCTACCTTATGAGAAGTAGCGCCGGCGTTTCCAGACGCGCCGGCGTCGCCGCCGCCGCCGAATATTTTTGACGTTGACCACGCCGCCGCCGCAAAGCCTGTCGGTGTAAACCTCTAATATGTACATGTGTTATTGGTGCATGGAAATAAGTTCAACCATACATTTCACAAACCAGAAACCGTATGCAATAACTGATACTATCTTTAGCACCACTACCAGTATCACAAGCATTGCCATTACCATAACTATATCTCTTAACGTGCCAGTACCATTGCTATTACTATTATCATATATTACCGTT
>NW_023487720.1:939-1211 GCF_013731165.1 Rhagoletis pomonella | reverse complement strand
TTACTTTCATCTAAATAAGATATTGTAACCAAAATATAATAGCAAATTTCGCTATACCATCGCGCGATTTTTTATCAAAAATTTTCATTATTTATCGAAGTATTAATTTTTATAGAAAAAGGGCCGGAGGCGAAAATTTTTAATAAAAAATCGCGCGATTTTTTATTAAAAATTTTCATTATTTATCGAAGTATTGATTTTTATGGAAAAAGCGCCGCCGGCGAAAATTTTTAATAAAAAATCGCGCGATTTTTTATTAAAAATTTTCATTT
>NW_023487720.1:0-839 GCF_013731165.1 Rhagoletis pomonella | reverse complement strand
TTTTAATAAAAAATCGCGCGATTTTTTATTAAAAATTTTCATTATTTATCGAAGTATTGATTTTTATGGAAAAAGCGACTATTATATATATATTAAACGAAAGAAGATACCGAAAAGCATTGAACAGTGCACACATCACATAAGGAAAAGTGAATTATTACGAAATACTAATACAGTGGCAGCACTATAGCTATTTTGGAATCTCGCGTTTCGGCTCGCAAAGATTGTCAACTTCTTTTTAATAACAAAATAATCTAACTTAGGTTGATAAAACTATGTGTTTCTTTAATAAATAAGTTAAATTATATATTTTAATAGTGTTTAAAAAGTGAGAACAGGTGATTTAGTGAATCTTTGTCGGTGTAATTGCCCATAGAAAACAACGAAATTTAACAAAAGTTTTTTGTTCATAACTTTTAAATGGTTAATAATATTGGCTGAGATTTCCATTACGGAACCAATTGCTATTCCGTGTAAAGTATAGTGAATTTTTTTTATGAAACTCGGTGGGGATACTAATGGAGGTCTCCTTTAACGATATTTATCACTTTCACAATGTTATTGCTAATAGTACTTAAGTTATTTGTTGTTAAAATATCCCGCCTGCTATCAACACATTTTATTATAACTCCACACCTATCACTTTTATTTACACAAATATATTATCCTTAAAAGGTTCGCATGCGTTTGTAATACCTTAATATGCAATTATTAATTAATTAATTAAGTAAAACGCGTCTATAAATGTCTTCACAAACGTTTGCACATTTCACAAACAAGCAGAAGTAAAGGCTCCGTTATGCATACTTGGCATGGCTTGAGAGCTGTCACATAAGAAA
>NW_023487719.1:413-1211 GCF_013731165.1 Rhagoletis pomonella | reverse complement strand
GAGTTGCCTATACGCCGCTATGTCTGAATTTGGCATCCCCTCAAAACTCATACGGCTGTGTAAAATGACGTTGAGCAATACCACCAGCTCCGTCAGAATTGGAAAAGACCTCTCCGAGCCGTTCGCCACAAAACGGGGTTTCAGACAGGGCGACTCCCTTTCATGTGACTTCTTTAATCTGATGTTGGAGAAGATAATAAGAGCTGCAGAACTGAACCGCTCAGGAACAATTTACTACAAGAGCGTGCAATTGCTGGCTTATGCCGATGACATCGACATCATCGGTAACAAAAACCGCGAAGTCTGTTCTGCCTTTTCCAAGTTGGATAGGGAAGCAAAGCGCATGGGTCTGGTGGTAAACGAGGACAAGACGAAGTATCTCCTGTCATCAAACAAACAGTCAGCACATTCGCGCCTTGGCACCCACGTCACTGTTGACAGTTACAATTTCGAGAAAGTAGAGAATTTCGTTTACTTGGGAACCAGCATTAACACCGATAATAATGTCAGCATTGAAATCCAACGTAGAATCACTCTTGCCAACAAGTGCTACTTTGGACTGAGTAGGCAATTCAGGAGTAAAGTCCTCTCTCGACGTACGAAAACCACGCTCTATAAGTCACTCATCATGCCCGTGCTGGTATATGGCGCAGAAGCATGGACAATGACAACATCCGATGAGGCGGCTCTTGGGGTGTTTGAGAGAAAGATTTTGCGGAAGATTTACGGTCCTTTACGCGTTGGCGACGGCGAGTACCGCAGACGATGGAACGATGAGCTGTATGAGCTTTACAACGA
>NW_023487719.1:0-313 GCF_013731165.1 Rhagoletis pomonella | reverse complement strand
TACGGGCCTTTACGCGTTGGCGACGGCGAGTACCGCAGACGATGGAACGATGAGCTGTATGAGCTTTACAACGATATGGACATAGTGCAGCGAATTAAAATACAGCGGCTCCGCTGGCTTGGTCATGTCGTTCGAATGGACACCGACGCTCCAGCTCTGAAAGTATTCAACTCGGAACCCGCTGGTGGTAGCAGAGGAAGAGGGAGGCCCCCACTGCGATGGAAAGATCAGGTGGAGAAGGACTTGGCTTCACTTGGCGTTTCCAATTGGCGTCAGTTGGCACAGAGGAGAAACGACTGGCGTGCTTTGCTGA
>NW_023487718.1:0-1211 GCF_013731165.1 Rhagoletis pomonella | reverse complement strand
AAAAATACGTGTCTCATTATTTGGACCAACAAACAATGTATTTGAGTTTGGTCGAAATTAAAAATCATGCTCGTACCTGACCGGTTGTCTGGAAATGGAAAGCATCACTGAAAATACTGCTGTTGGCAAGATTGCATTAAAAATTCTAGTGACTTTACATTTCTATGTGAGACTGCATTTTCGACGAATGCTTACATAAAAAACAAATACACCAGCACGCTTTCAGTGTCAATTGATTTCAGGGTAAAACTGTCAAAGCTCCCAATAAATTTAAAGGAAATAATGAAATCATCAAAACAATTTCAGTCCTCAAATTAAAGCTAAAGGAGCATAAAGTTTGCATTGTGTTTTCTTGTTTTCATTGACATTTGAAGAGTAGGGGTGCCGCGACATTTTTTACCACAACAAGGGTGCCGCGGTGAAAAAAGTTTGGAAATTAGAAAGGTATTTTGATGCTGACGTGCAGACAATTTTTATACCCGAGCGCACTTGTGCACAAGGGTATATTAATTTTGTTCACATAACGGTTGTTTGTAACAGCCAAAACGAATCGAGATAGATATAGACAAATGTATACATATATGCTCAGAATGAATAGAGAAATCGATTAAGCCATGTCTGTCTGTCCGTCCGTCTGTCCGTCCGTCCGTGTACACGATAACTCGAGCAAACATTGAGATATCTCAACGAAATTTGGTATGTAGGTTTCTGTTAATCCAAGGTAGGTTGGTATTGAAAATGGGCGAAATCGGACAGTAACCACGCCCACTTCCCATATAACGGTAATTTCCAGAAATATGAAAACTGCGATATTTTAGTAACTTCTGAAGATAATTCACTCAAAATTGATATTTGTGATAATTTTCAGACGAAAAATAAGAATATTATAAATTTTTGGAAAATGGGCGTAGCCACGCCCACTTATGGTTACATGTGTATATATTGGTAACCGCTGCACCAATTTCTTCCAACCTTGGCAAAGTTGTTGGCCTTGATACAGCATACTAAATGGCCGAAAATTTAAAAAATCGGACAATAACCACGCCCACATCCCATATAACGGTAATTTAGAGAAATACAAAATCTTCGATAAATCAGTAAATATTAAAGCTAATTTATTCAAAATTGATGCTTGGTTACATGTGTATATCTTGGTAACCGCTGCACAGATTTCTTCCAAACTTGGCACAGTTGTTGGCCTTGATACAGCA
>NW_023487717.1:0-1211 GCF_013731165.1 Rhagoletis pomonella | reverse complement strand
TTTAACAACAATGAATGGATAGTGGAACGGCGAGCAATAAGCATCGAAAAAGGCGTCGAACATAAAATCATAGGTATGTAAAAGTTTGTAATTTACGCTTTGCTCGATACTATGCTCGTCGCTTTGCTCGCGGTGCCACTATGTGTTTAACTTTAGTCTTCCGTATCACCATAAATAAAGAGCAGCCTTCGACATCTGCGATATCTATTAAATCTCTCTTGTTTTGTATAGTATATAATAACACTGTGCTGGGATTTTGAAATTTTTTTCTGGGGCAAAAGTTTGAATACTTGATCGTACTTAATTGGCGCCTTCTAAATTCAATGGCGTCCCCGTTTTGCCAGAATGCATTCAGTTTCCGAAGTAACGGTACTTTAAAATTTAAACTTTTTTGTAAATAACTCCCTCAGTTTCAAATTTCTTTTACTAAAATTTTGCACGTGACTGTTTTTTAATATTACTACATCAAAAAATCATCGAAAACGGTTTAATAACACATACACATATTTATTTGATTTAACTTTTACATATTTTTTTTACATGAGTGGCAACTCTCTTATTTTGAGTCCAATAGGGGCAAAACTTTACAGGAACAATCTCCAGACTCCGCCAGCGCATATATCATCAAAATCAGATTCATCAGCGGTTTCGTGGTCTTCGAGAACGTACACACTTACATAAATACATACATATTATATTGTACGACGTATATATGTTTATAAACGGACGATAAGCTCCGATTACAACTTTATTGCACATATATGCAAATATACATATATAATGTGATTGGATACAGCCATGTCAATCAGAAAATCCGACTAAATAGTTTTGTCCAGCTAGCTCTTGCCACTCGAACCACTGTGCGGCGATTCTATTTTTATGAGAAGCTGTTTTTCATGGAAGAAATACGCTCGAAGGCTTGTCATTACCTGCCGAGAGGCGACCGCTATTAGAAAAAATCTTTTTTTGCTTTTATTTTTATTTTTTGAGGAGGATTTCTGGTCGGAAAATGTGCAGGTTTCTTGACTTTAAAAAATTGCATAATTTGTTGCAAACTGTAGTAATAGCTTTCTCAAAAAAAAAAAAAGAAAACTTATTTGAAAATTTTGTAATATGTGTTTATCGCACTTTTAGTCATTTTTTGTGACCTTATATTTCTATCTCTGTACATAGTATGTGTTATGCAAGCTTTTATATATTATTCGCTCCTC
>NW_023487716.1:0-1211 GCF_013731165.1 Rhagoletis pomonella | reverse complement strand
TTCCCCATTAAGGGTCCGGTCATTCCAGGTGCACGCCCTCAAATCGTCGTCCTTAAACGTTTGCCGTGGTCGTCATCATAAGGGGGAGTCTCATCCGAGGCTTTGCCGTGCTTCTTTTCTGGAAGTGATTTTTACGGGGCGGGTTCCAAACCGAGCGCACAACGCATTGCTGGGACGAGGGTGGTTTCACAACCAAATACACGTTTATGTAGCGAGCCGCTTGCTCCAAGCAGACACTCGCTTGCAGCCGCACCTACTGGTGTATAGACGCTGCAGATTTCAGTGAGCCCTTAAACCGAATAAGCCGGAGTGGCCCCACCGAAGCTCTCTCTCTTTCCGCCGTGACCCAAGGCTCCACTCGGATTGTTTACTGCATCTTGCACATGGGTTGCTCACGTTGCCCAGAGTGCGCGAACGAGGACGCAAGAGTCGGGATTGAGTATAGCCATGCAACTGTAACTGCATACCCAGCGCAGCGACTATGCCCCATTGCACTCCATTTTTATATATGAAGACTTTTCGAATGGTGGCAACCTTATTCAAGCTTTTTTATACCCGAGCGTACTTTTGCACAAAGGTATTATAACTTTGTTCACATAACGGTTGTTTGTAACAGGCAAAACGAACCGAGATAGATATAGACAAATGTATACATACATGGTCAGAATGAAAAGAGAAATCGATTATGCGGTGACTGTCTGTTCGTACGTCCGTCCGCCCGTCTGTCCGTCCGTCTGTGCCCACGATAACGCGAGTAAAAATTAAGATATCTTAACGAAACTTGATATGTGCACTTCTTTCGGTCGTCGGACGGATGGGCAAAATAGGACAATAACCACGCCTACCTCCCATATAACGGTAATTTTCAGAAATACGAAAACTGCGATATTTTAGTAACTACAGAAGATTATAAGTTATGATATTGTGTCCGAATGCAATGTAGCAACCACACAGCCGGGTTTGTCGCTGAATGTAATAGGAGTTAAGCCAAGCGTGATCACCGCCTAGCAACAGCAACACCTCTCGCATTTGTTCTCTAAGCTGCCAACAGTAACATAGTCTGGCGCTTAAGAACAAAAGACAGGCAACAGACAGGCCTTGAACATGTGGTTGCCCAGCATCATAGCAACAGCATAGGCCAGCACATAAGCTTATCACGCACCTAGCAACAGCAAGTTATCATACGATTTTGCCCGAATTTTACGTAGCAA
>NW_023487715.1:0-1212 GCF_013731165.1 Rhagoletis pomonella | reverse complement strand
TACCATACTACCATTAGCCTGAGGATGGTAAGACGACGTTGTAATCTAATGGGCTCCTAATAACTTTGTTAATTATGAAAACATTTAAGAAGTAAATTGAGCACCATGATCAGTTCTTATTTCTAACGGTACAAGAAACGAGAAATATATTCATGTAGAAATTGATTCACAATTGTCGCTTCAGAAATATGGATGAATTCTAAATCGTCAAAATACAAAGCATTAAATAGTCTCTTTTATTTCTAAACCTCATCAGATTGTAATGCCAAATATGCGCAACCACGCTTGATGCTAATTTTCTACCAGGTTGCGCAAGTTAGAGTTTTTCTTCTAGTGCGGTTTAGAAATAAAAGAGACTGATGCTTAGTATTTTGACGTTTTGGAATGCACCCTATCCCTTAATCTGTATCCCTTTGACAACGAGTAAACCTATCGACTATAGTTAAAATTATCGATGCCCTTTTGAAATGGGTAACGGTCCCACAATATCTGCGCTCGAATCTTTTCTTAGGTATTGGAATTTTCTCACTCGTATGCCTGTAAACTTTAGATTTTTGACAATTCACACATTCTCTTGACCATGCATTAATTTCTCTGTTCCTTTTGGACCAAAAATACTTTATTATGATTAACGACGGGTAGCTTTGGTACCCGGATGCGCTATACCATGTAACTTATTAAATACTCTTTTGTATAAACTATTTGGGGCGATGGTCTAGGATAATTGCACCAGATATTGAAATTTAA
This sequence comes from Rhagoletis pomonella, assembly GCF_013731165.1. Classification (NCBI taxonomy): domain Eukaryota; kingdom Metazoa; phylum Arthropoda; class Insecta; order Diptera; family Tephritidae; genus Rhagoletis; species Rhagoletis pomonella. Next base: position 465 of record NW_023487715.1, on the reverse strand, counting down.
AAGAGGAAATTCAACGAACTTAAGATTTCGAAATATTTGTCCAGATACAAGGTTATGTATTTAGTTCATTATCTTGTTGCTGGTCACATCGTAAAATTTTGAAATTCAGTTCTGAATTCTTTACCGCTTCTACTCCAAAAGCTCGATATAAAGTATCAGCCACAACAATTGCTTCGCCTTTAATGTGCTGTATATCATTTGTAAATTGTGCAATAAACTCAAGATGCCTTGTTTGCCTTGGACTACGTTCAGTTTTGGAATTTAGAGCAAAAATCAAGGGCTTATGATCAGTTAAAACAGTAAATTGTCGCCCTTCTAATAAATACCGAAAATCTTTATCTATATTTATAAAAATATTGTGTTCGTATGTCACGGTCGTCAAAAATCGAGAACGGCTGAACCGATTTGAATAATTTTTTTTTGTATTGTTTGGTATAATACCAGAACCAATGATATCGCAAAAAA
>NW_023487714.1:0-1212 GCF_013731165.1 Rhagoletis pomonella | reverse complement strand
TTTTCAAATTATTGTTGCTTTTCCACAATAAATTTTCATTTAAAAAACGGCCTCGAGCTCAATAAAAATTGTTGAATATAATTGTTATAAGGACAAAAAAATAACAAAAACAAATAACTTAAGGACGAGCACACCTAAAAGTTAAACATTCTAAAAATAGAATTATAAGCGAAAACCAACAATCACATGATCAAGTGAATTGCAGCGGAATAGCTGCGCTTGATTGTTTGTGTTGGCATAACAAAAATAAAAGTAGTGGAAAAAAGCAAACGATAATTTACAAGGCGTACTTAGCACGGTGCATAGGCAACTGGCTGAGTCAGTGGGATCGTCGGTTCGAAGCCTACTGAAAGAAGTCTGATGAGGAAATGTGGTGATTTCCGAAATAGCTATCACTTCTACCATTTTTTCAAATTATTGTTGCTTTTCCGCAATAAATTTTCATTTAAAAAACGGCCTCGAGCTCAATAAAAGTGGTTGAACATAATTTTTATCTTAAAACTTAATTTAAGGAAAAACCCGTCCCGGAGGGAAACACCCCCACCCTATAGTCGGGCCTGCACATATATGATTAAATATGTACATATACAATCGACTTGTAAATATGTAAATATATATAATCATTCATCTATAACCTTATCGAAAATCTACCTGAAAATCGAAAAAGTTGCCGTTTTTGAAATCGGCACTTGCCACGATTTGAACTTCACGTATTCTAACTCGGGAACACCCCTCCAAAATAGTCTAATCGGAAATTCCATCGTTCCAGACCTATTCAGTTGAATATGGTTCAAGGACACCGTGAAATGTTGTGTTTGTATGTCACGGTCGTCAAAACTCGAGAACGGCTGCACCGATTTGAATAATTTTTTTTTGTATTGTTCGGTATAATATCAGAACCAATGATATCGCGAAAAATTGGACGGTTGCCACCTATTTGAAAATAATTAAACCCAATTATATTGATAAAATAAATAAATTATTACAACATGGGTATCAAATTAAAGAGGTTTAAGAAAGATAACTGCTGGAAATATTTTTGAGGAGAGTTGCCACCTGTTTGAAAATTTAACTCAATTAAATTGGTAAAATAAATGAAATGTTACAATATCGGTACCAAACTAAAGGCATTTGAGAAATTTTTTATTTAGAAATCTATATCTACATCTAATATATAAAAATCTCGTGTCACGGTGTTAGTGGTCGAACTCC
>NW_023487713.1:573-1212 GCF_013731165.1 Rhagoletis pomonella | reverse complement strand
ATTCAATATTCAAATAACGTATATTTATATAATTTGAAAAAATCTCCCTACTATACAAATATGTACAGCAATATTAAATAATATTTTCAAATGTTGTGAGAGGGAGTAACAAAACAAAATTACTTTTAAGGCGCAGCGAAGCACGCCGGGTATTCGCTAGTGTCACATGAAATTAACTGAGCAAAGTACAATGAATAGCTGTTAAACAATGGCACCATCTACTTTAAATGAAACATACTTATTTTCGTGGGGGATACTCACACACCATATACTTTTCTATTGAAATTTTTCCTGAATTTTCCTAGCTATAAACCTCCAACGAATGCAAAACCGTGAAAATCGGTTCGTGCGTTCTGGAGTTATAGCGTCAGGAAGGAAAACCCTACTTATTTTTATATTAATTTTTATATTAAAGAAGATTAAAGAACTGTCCGCATTACTCAATTTTATTTTTCACTAAAACGGTATTCATGAATTTTTTAATTTTTTTTTTATTTGCTTCCGCATACTTTTGACATAACAGCTTTCATTTTATGCCGATATTAAACAAATACAGCCTAAGTTTACCCGGGTCCACGTTTTGGTCTGTATCTCGTGACCCAAGTCACCCAGCTATATGAAAAGTGCTCAATCTTAAAG
>NW_023487713.1:0-563 GCF_013731165.1 Rhagoletis pomonella | reverse complement strand
TATATGAAAAGTGCTCAATCTTAAAGCATTCATGAACAGCTTTCATTTGATACCCATACTGAACAAATATACCCAAGGTTACCCAGGTCCACGTTTTGGTCTATATCTCGAGACCCTAGTCACCCAGCTATATGAAAAGTGCTCAATCTTAAAGCATTCATGAACGGCTTTCATTTGATACCCATATTGAACAAATACACCCAAGGTTACCCAGGTCCACATTTTGGTCTATATCTCGAGACCCTAGTCACCCAGCTATATGAAAATTGCTCTATCTTAAAGCACTCATGAACAGCTTTAATTTGATACCCATATTAAACAAATACATCCTAAGGTTACCCGGGTCCACGTTTTGGGGCCACGCCCCCTTTATATATCAAAATATTTTTTACCCTGTGACCATCCCTGGAAGATATCCAGTGCGTGTGTAAAATTTGGTTACGATCGGCTTATTCGTTTAGGAGCCAAGTGTGTCTATAGGTACATACATAATTTGAATTTTATATATATAGATTATTTATTTTTTTTGATATTTTTGATATTGAAAACTGTATTGCCGCGAA
>NW_023487712.1:0-1212 GCF_013731165.1 Rhagoletis pomonella | reverse complement strand
TTTTAGCAAAAGTCATTATAAACAATCTATGAAATTGAAAATGAAAAACGTGGGGCGCATGCGATTATGACTGACCAATTACGTATAATATGATATATGAAAATTCTAGTTAAAAATTAAATTAAGTAAATTACTGTGAACCAAGGTGGATGAAAGGGCGGTGGAGGGATGGGTATGGGAGAGTGATGGGCGAAGAAGAGACACGGAGGCAAAAAAAATGCCGCATTATTCCAGAGAATCCTGAAAACCCCATAAATCCGAAATTGGTCCCAAACATCCGAAAATAGTTCCCTGAATCCCGAAATAGTCCCGAAAGTGTATGCTACTCCACAGATCGCCCTAACTAAGTCGTTTGGCCTCAAATTGGTCCCAAACATCCGAAAATAGTTCCCTGAATCCCGAAATAGTCCCGAAAGTGTATGCTACTCCACAGATCGCCCTAACTAAGTCGTTTGGCCTCACCGACCAATTATATATATAGAGGCGCGTTGAGAAATTTCTCAAGAAAATGTTTAAACGCTTATATGTATGTACGTATTGTCACCCACTTCACCGATTTCAAATCCGACAATTTTTGGATAACCTATGGAGCTTGCACTTATTTATATATAACTCGATTATGTATGTATGTATGCTACTCCACAGATCACCCTAACTAAGTCGTTTGGCCTCACCGACCAATTATATATATAGAGGCGCGTTGAGAAATTTCTCAAGACAATTTTTAAACGCTTATATGTATGTATGTATTGTCACCCACTTCACCGATTTCAAATCCGACAATTTTTGGATAACCTATGGAGCTTGCACTTATTTATATATAACTCGATTATGTATGTATGTATGCTACTCCACAGATCGCCCTAACTAAGTCGTTTGGCCTCACCGACCAATTCCGCAAAAAAGCGCAACAAACTTTCCCTTAAATTTCAATCTTTTTTCTCAGAAGCTCTAGAATTTTTTACAACGCTTTTATCAACTTGCAATGTTGTGTTCCAGAAACTTTCAATGTTGTGGATCCCGAAACTTTCAATGTAGTGTTCCGACACCAAAGCAAAGCTTTGAAAAGCTCCTTTAAAAAAGCATAGTGAATAGGGCGAGGTAGATGACATCTAGATGTCGCCCTTGTAATACGTTTGCTACACCGGAAATAGACGAGACGCCATTCTTTAAATAAAATTAATTGGTGCTCGTTTGTATGTACATACATAT
>NW_023487711.1:0-1212 GCF_013731165.1 Rhagoletis pomonella | reverse complement strand
CTCTGAAAGTATTCAACTCGGAACCCGCTGGTGGTAGCAGAGGAAGAAGGAGGCCCCCACTGCGATGGAAAGATCAGGTGGAGAAGGACTTGGCTTCACTTGGCGTTTCCAATTGGCGTCAGTTGGCACAGAGGAGAAACGACTGGCGTGCTTTGCTGAACTCGGCCAAAATCGCTTAGGCGGTTACAGCGCCAAAAAAGAAGAAGACGAAGAAAAAAAAGTTTAAACTAAATTTCACATTATCATTAGAATCAGATTCATTTTAGGTATTGCCTTTTCGTTTTAATGCAAATGTGGAAATGCATACTTACACAAAATTACACACTAAGTGAAACACACTCATTTATAAACCCATTTTGGCAATTTTCTTGCTTTTACTAGCCCAATGCTTTTAAGCATTTATTCCGGTTTAGGTTTTGTTAGACCACCATTTGAAGTTTGGTCTATCCATGTATATGAGTGGAAGATTTTCTCTTCATATTCGGTATAATAATTCCTGCACCTGGGAACAATTCCGTCCGCTTAGAAATACCCGGCTGCGATGGGCAACAAATAAAGTCACTGGCACTAAAATGGTCTTCGCGCACACGTGAAGAGTCTCCTAATGAAGCATTGATACTTCGGAGTTTTAAAATAACGCACAAGTTTGTTGTCCTGGCTCTTTTCAAACACAACATACCGCCCGTAATTCCTTTTAATTTTATTATGTATTTAAAATCAGTCGAACAGCTCACAATTGAAAATTTTTATTAAAGAAATTAAAATTTTGAATAGTATAGGGTTAAGAGCAGTGTTGCCAGAACTTTTTGGACGAACCGGCTAAATTGGCAAATAAAACCGGCTAAAATGTTTCAGCTAAATTTCACATGTTTTATTTAAATAAATCACGAGTAAAAAGACTGTTTCTTGGAGAAGAATTTGCAATTAGGAGAAACATATGATTGTGGCGCATGGTTGGATTTTTTGTCGACGATAATTTGAATAAACAAGTTCGTTAAATTTAAAAATTTACAAACTGGAGCGATTTTAAAATGCAAAATGTAAGTTAATACTTGTTTACTTAATTAATTTAGTTCATTCCAATGATTTGAAAGGTACTCGGCAAAAAAAACTGTATTCTTAATCGGAATGCAATCTCAACCAGAGTCGATAAAGTAAACCCGACAAAGAAATTGAAATGTATGTTGAAGAAAGTCGGACTGACAAGATATA
>NW_023487710.1:0-1212 GCF_013731165.1 Rhagoletis pomonella | reverse complement strand
AGATGTTACGTTTAGTATTGCACACATTCGACACCATCTGCCGCAACAAGGTGCAACAATATTGCCAGTCAGCGGATGGCTCTAATTGTATGCGTTTTGGTTAACCATTTTAATAACTTAAGAGCTAGTGACTCTATGTCGTATTAAATTTTCTTGTCGCAACATAAGAAATCTTTGATTTGCACTATTTTGAAACAAATCAAAGACAAGTAACGATGTTACGTTTACTATTGCATACATTCGACACCATCTGCCGCAACGGGGTGCAACAAGATTGCCAGTCAGCAGACGGCTCTAATTGTATGCAAACAACAAATTTTTATAATTAATTTCATTTCCATTACCTGCTCATGGCTGCGCATCGTCTCAATGTCTTCATTTGCTTCGAATATGCAATAACTTGTGCGGGGTTTCTCGCCATCCTGAGAGATTGATCCTCCCGGAACTGTAAGCAAAATTTTTTTATACGTTAGTATTGCAGTTTAATTGTTATTCAATTTAATTAAAACACTTTTTCGCTGTACACACCTAAGAGACCACCAGCAATTAATATATCAAATAGTACTTCGCCGTAGCGACGATAATCAAGTTTGTTACCAGCGCTGTCTAAATATTTAGAGATTTGTTCCAAGTCACCTTCAGTTTTTTCGAGACCAGCAATGACCGCATCACGGAATCCCGTTGGGTCATATTTCTCTCTTTCATCTCTTTTTCTGGTCTTTATGCGCTGACCTGATAGTACTGGTCTTTCAATTTTTTGACTCATACAATAAATTGCTGCAAGAAACATAGAAAAAGTAGTAAAACCTCAAAAAATAAGATAACTTAAAACAAAGGCTTCGTCTCACTTTAGCAGTTACTAACTATATAGTTATATATGTAGCTACTAGTTTAACTATAGGTAATTAACTCTTAGCAGATTTTTATTAGGTTCAAAATACAAAAAGATCACGTAAATATATTAAAATCCTATAAATAGCTAAATTTAATAACAGCTGCCATAATCCATGCCTACTGGTATAGTAAATCATGTGGTGCAAAAACACGCTACTACACTTTCTTCTCTATCTTCCGCTGCCACATGGCGTAGCTGAAGAATGTGAGAACTGCATATCAAGTGTCAAGGTGCAAGTATAGATTCATAATAAAAAAATAAAAATACCCACACAGTTGACAATTGTTAATTAGCCACATTAACAAGCTTTATGTCGT
>NW_023487709.1:0-1212 GCF_013731165.1 Rhagoletis pomonella | reverse complement strand
TTTTTGAGTCATATTCAACAATACAATTCGGCATTTCAAATGACTTCTTTTGGTGCTACTAACATTATTAGAGATAATTTTATGCCGACGTTTAAGGTAAATACTTAAACAGGATTGTCCCAATCAATCTGAATCATAAAGTATTCTATAGTTTTAAAAATTATTATGCAACATATACCTAAAATTGCATACATGTTGCAGATTCAGGGCCAAATTTATCATCAAGCTGGTTCGTTATTGCCATACCCCGACGCTGATTATCAATTTTTGCAAATTTATTTTATTGGTGATGAAAATCGTGAATTGGATCAACGTTGTGCAATTGCTTTGAATACAAGACGAGAAATTATTTGTGAGCTACAAAGGTTTTTCCATCAGCATAAGGCATTAGTTCAATTGTTCAAAATTGCTCTCGATCGTATGCCATCTGATAATCACAAAATCGTAATAAGGGCTGATAGAACACCTTTTGGAGAGCATAAAAGGCGATTCAATGCACCGACAATTGATGAGGTTGCAATTGTAATTCGTGGTGATCAGTTTCAATCGCGTGATATTATACTTCATCGTAGAAATGAGCAATTGCAACGTGTATCGGAACTTCATCGTAGTTACGACGCATTACAATACCCAATATTGCATTGGAAAGGTGACGATGGCTACCATATCAATATACCAATGATTGATCCATGAACAGGTAAATAATATTTTCAGTGTGTTGACATTTCATCATTTGTAGAAATTTCTTAAGTCACATTTTCCACTTATGCTCAGGTCTACATGTACAGAAAAAAGTTAGTGCCATGAATTTTTATTCTTATCGATTGATGGTTCGTCCACAAGAACAAAATTATATCTTGAGACGTCGTAAACTATATCATCAGTACATCGTTGATATGTACACCAAAATAGAAACAGAACGTCTTAATTTTATTCGTTTCAACCAAGCAAAATTAAGATCTGAACAATACATTCATTTGCAAGATGCGATAGCGAATGATGCTAATATTAATGACATCGGCCGTTTAACTATATTGCCATCTTCATATATTGGTAGCCCACGGAATATGAACGAATATGCACAAGACGCAATGTGTTATGTACGAAAATACGGTCGACCGGATCTGTTCATTACATTTACATGTAATCCGCAGTGGGATGACATCAAAAACAATTTAACTAAGGACTCCAGATATAGACCAATTGGGAACT
>NW_023487708.1:0-1212 GCF_013731165.1 Rhagoletis pomonella | reverse complement strand
TGGGTGAAAAAATACCCATAAAATATCTGAGTTATTTGTGTAGAGTTAGAGAGCTGAATTTTTATTTTTTCGTAATTTTGAATCAGTTTTAACAACATCCCTGTCCAATGAGTCATGTGTGACTCACGAGAGCATGTTGAAATACGTGCATGAGTCACATATATTTTTTTAAATGATATGTGGACGAGCGGCAAAAAAAACCTAACGTAAATATATATGAAAGAAAATTTCGCGATTTTTTCCTGAAAGTTCTCTTTTAGCTAAAAGAAAAAGCGTGCAATAACTTAACCGCAAATACAAAATATTAGACTTTTATTCATACAAAAATGTTACAAAATCAAAAATGTTTCTCTTTATAGCAATCTAAACAAAATGCATTTTTACACTTTTTGCACTCGGTATTTACTTGCTTGGCAGTGGCGTAGCCAGAATTTGGCGAAGGGGGGAGGATTAAAAAAAATTTGCATCGATAACTTAAAGTTGTGATACACAATGGCTAGAGGTGTCGCACTATAGGCAAAACACGATTTTTTTTTCTAAATCGTAGATCTTCGCTTAGAAAAGAGATAATGGAATGAAAATTTTTTTATCGTGAAGGTAAATGATCATATAATATAGGAAAACTATACAACACCATTTTAATTAATTAGTGTGTAGTCCAGTTTTGTTTTGTAGTGGTTTCGTTAGTATACACTTCAGTTTTTACACATTGAATATATCTGCATATTTATATATTGACGCGTATCTATTTACATTTATTTATGTACAAGTCTACAAAATCTTATTACTTATAAAGCGATTTTTAATCTTCGTTGCTTAACACACATTTTTTTAATTACTTCTTGTGTTGAAATCGGCACATCATTATGTACCGCTAACATCGTTAAACCATTCAGCCGCTCCTTAATTGTATAAAAAGAAGGGACAAATAAGATAGCATATTCAACAATTGAGTAGTCCACTTGCAAAGTGCGTTATGTAAATTTTTTTTCGATTTTTAGTTTTTGGTAGGTTTGATGTCCACTAACAGCAGAGTGAAAAATTTTTCTATATTCTGAAAAAATTGCATGAAATGTTAACTACTCTTGCAAAAGTCGCTCTTATTTATCCAAATTTTCAGGTAATAAAAAAGATACAGTTCGGATGTTACTTGTTGTCGTAGACGTTTTTTTTAATTTATGGTTTACTTTTATAAAATCACATAACGCTGTT
>NW_023487707.1:0-1212 GCF_013731165.1 Rhagoletis pomonella | reverse complement strand
CTTTACTAACCGGTAACAAAATTTTTGTTACCAACGCAGAATAGGCCATAGATATGTCTGCATACCATATTTCACGCTTATGTGACTTATGGATTCAAAGTTATAGCTGATAAAAAAATTCCACGCCTTTCAGATGTGCCACGCCCCTTTTAGAGACTCACCTTACTAAAAGCAGCTACCATAGATACATATCGCTCACCGTCTTCAAAAAAGTCACAACTCAAAATTTGGAATTTTTGAGATTATGCGCTAAAAATGTACGCAGAGCTTTAATTTATGTTTCAGCAAAAGCTGGAGCAAATTTTTGTTATAATTTGTTACAAAAACCTAAGGCTAAGAAATAGTTGTTTGAGTTTTGAATCTTTTGAGGACGGTGTGTGATATGTTTGCATACCAAATTTCAAGTTCAAGTGACTTACGGTTCCGAAGTTATAGCTGATTAAATATTTCACGTCTACGGGAGGTGCCCCTTTTCCAATTCCGCCCATTTTTTCGCATGAGTATGGAATTATATTGAATATTTTAAGAGATATAAAACATGAAAACTTAAGTTAGTATGGGAGGTGCCACGCCCCATTTTCCAGTACTGCCGTTTTCTCTCTATGCCTATAATCTTCCCGAGGTAAAAAAATAAGTGTGCAAATTTTCGTGCGATTTCGTGTCGCGGTTCAAAAGTTATAAGGTAATAAACAAACAGAAATTCATATTTATATATCGCCACCTGAAATGCAAAATAACGTAACATCATCGTCACTGAAATGCAAAATGTATTAATTTATAAAAAATTCAAAATTCACTTTTTTATTGCTATGATGGATTTCATTAAATTACAACTCCCACATCGTTTTATGAAAAAAAAGTCACGATTTTTTCCATTTCAGTGGCGATGTTGTAACGTTATTTTGCATTTCAGGTGACAGGTATATACATTAAAGTGGTCCAAAAATGTATGTAAAAAAAATAAGTTCGGATATTTAATGCCGCCACCCCCTAGGATTGTTATATACCGAAAAAAAATATACCCATATTTTTTTATTTTGAAATAAAAAATAATTTAGGTAGTGCTCAAAGCGCTCAAAGTTTTCCATGTATTTTATATGGAGAAAAAAAAACTTTTCGTAGAAATAGTGTAGGGTTTCTTGAAAATCAATATTTTTCGATCGGTAAACTTTACTTATCTTCAGGAGATTCTCAGTAATAATACTCAATTGT
>NW_023487706.1:0-1212 GCF_013731165.1 Rhagoletis pomonella | reverse complement strand
GCTACAACCTCAGTTCGTATTTCGCATGTAGTGATTTTTTTAAATTAATTTATGTTGAAAAATTGCAATATGGGAAAGGGTGTGACTTTATGCTGTACTTTGTGGCTGATATATGTATGGAAACATGTGCACATACATAGTTACATGCACAACATCGCCAGGCATACACCTTTCAAAAGGGTGGCCATTGAGCCAATAAGCACACCAGTAAAGATTAAAAGAAATCGCCCAACCCAACTGTGTTAATTAAGTTGCAGACTACAAAGCGTATTGACGATTGACTCCAGTTATGGGGATATTAAAAAGTACTCTGCTTGCACGCTAAAGGGAGTGTCCTGCCAGTTTTTAATAAAAGCATAAATTATGTTCGAGTTTTTAACTTTTACATGCACTCAAAAGATATTAAAACGAAATACATAGTTACATCGAACCTTATTTCGTTGTATTTTATGAAAAAGTGATTGTAAACGTCTGTTGGCGAATGGTAGTAAATATAGTCACACTTATTGCCATTCAAAATGATACTTTTACACATAATTAAATAAATGTTTCAGCATTCGGGTGTGTTACACCGTTAGCGCTAGGCATAAAGTGCATGAGTAAAGCTAATAAACTCATTTGCATTGGGGGAGGGTATCTTTTTGTTACAAAAGAAAAAAATATGACTCTTTGATGAGTAACATAATCAAAATCATTCCATTAACCCTAGGATGGGCAACTGGCCCTTAACTGTTGTGTTTAAAAATTCAAATATTCCTTGTTGATGTTTAAAAATCTTAGCTCTCGGTATGAGTTGAACAATTCTTGACTATATCCAGCCTATTTCGGGGCTTGTTCGAGATCATTTCCGCACAAGTTGACGACTTTTCCGTCAGCTTCGGGACCTGTTCAGGACTATTTCAAGACCATTTCGGTCATAGTTCTGAACTCTTTTAGATTGTTTCAGGACTATTTCGGGACTAATTCAGGAGCTCTGAATATTTCGGCAATAGTTTGGGTTCATTTTGGGACTTGTAAGGGATGGCCCTCTAGTTAAAAACTGGCTCCGGATGTTTTCGGGATAAGTTAACGAATTTTCAGAACCACTTCAGGACTACTTCAGTACAATTTTGGCTTTATTTAGAGATTATTTCGGGGTAGTTTGAAACTAGTCACGAAATGATCCTGAAATAGACCTGAGCTACGCCCGAAGTGGTTATGAGAAAGTCGTGT
>NW_023487705.1:0-1212 GCF_013731165.1 Rhagoletis pomonella | reverse complement strand
AGTTCATGAAACTGTAGTAGGTCAAAACGTTCGAGGTTGTCCTTCTTGGGCAAGAAGCCAAGTAGCATCTTCACCGGCACCAAGTAGATTAGTATGAGTCGCTTGTTGCGTGGGAAATTGCGTGGACAGTTGCGCAGCGCAAATGAAAGAAATTCATCGGCACTTTTATAGTCTGAATCGAACATGGCCTTACGGCCTACAAAATGTTCGTATCAATGGCTTACACAAATGCAATTTGTTGATGCGGAAGTAGACTTTAAATAGCTGATTAACAAGGTTGAGCATGCCAAGGCGTTTAGTGTCGTCATCCGAAGATCTATTATCTGCGGCACATACACGGAAACAGCTCATTAAGCAGTCTGCGGCCTTCTCAAGAATTTCCCCCGGCTTGCTGCTGCTGCCAAGTTCCTCGCATTTTTGCATTTGTATAGCTAAAGTCTTTCCTCCTTCAGGACTATGTGCCTTTTGCAAATGTAGGCGTAAATTATGTTTGCTTTTGTAAGTACGAGAACATATTTCACATTTGTATGTTTCAGTTTGAACACGTTTAATTTGTTTAAGCTGGAATTTAAAACCTGGTATGTAAAGTACAAATTTGCCACTAGCAATTTTTTAGAGAAATGGTATACCTTTTTTTTATGTGGAGTTGGTGAGAAATCTTGATCCCTATCATAATTATCCTCCTCGTCAGTTTGCGTCCCAGTCTCCAGAGACTCAAACAAAGCCTGTTTCTGTTCCCTTCATGATGCGTAATCCAGCCCTTTCGTCCTCAGCATCAGATATGTCAAAGTCGATCACTTCCATGAGTTCAACGTCATCGCTGTTTTCTTCAATTAAAAGCTCATCTTTCACATTTGCTGCCAAGTAAGGTGTCACTTCGAGAAGGACTTCCTCAGTCCTCAACAAATCATTTTCGAAGTGTACATTTTTGCAGTGCAACAAGAAGTCCTCATAATGGAATGCTTTCAAGCCGCAGAGCGAACAAACTATGGTAAATTCGGTGGAGCTGTGACAGTAGATTTCTCCACATTTTGCGCTTGGATTACCTCCAAATGTGCTGCTGATTGTAGTGGCGTTTGCAATCCCTGCATGCTACGCTAACTTGGACACTGGATGAAGCAACCTCTATTGTAGTTCCGGGAATTTGCCAAAACTGAAGACTTGCATGGCTATAATAAAATTTCATTTGAAAAAAAAAACTATGCTCTGCAG
>NW_023487704.1:0-1212 GCF_013731165.1 Rhagoletis pomonella | reverse complement strand
CGCCTCATAACACGTCACTACCATGAAATGTACTATCATCAGAATCAAGAATCCATCATCTGCGCTATCCGAAGTAAATACTGGATAACAAACATTCGAGGCCTTCTAAAATCTGTAAAACGTGAGTGTCAGCATTGTAAAAATATGGGAGCGACTCCAAAGACTCCGTTAATGGGACAAATCCCAGAAGATCGCTTAACACCGTATATTAGACCGTTTTCGTACACCGGCCTTGACTACTTTGGGCCGATAATGGTATCTATAGGTCGGCGTCGTGAAAAGAGATGGGTGGCTCTATTCACTTGCTTGACAATACGAGCAATTCATCTGGAAGTAGCACGAGACTTATCAACTGACGCCGTTATTCTGTGCTTAAGGAACTTTGTCAATCGCAGAGGAATACCAGTTCGCCTACGCAGTGACAGGGGTACGAACTTCGTGGGGGCAAGCAAAGTCAAATGGATTTGTCTTAAAAATGATTTGGAAGTTGAGTGTACTCGTCGTGGAATCGAGTGGGTATTTAACTCACCAGGAAATCCATCAGCGGGTGGGGCGTGGGAACGTATGGTTCGCAGTGTAAAAAGAGTCTTGTCATTCACATTGAAGGAAGCGGCACCGCAAATAGAAACTCTGCAAAGTTTGCTTATTGAAGCGGAGAATTTAATTAACTCCAGGCCACTTACGCATATACCAATTGAAAGTGTCGATTCCGACCCGTTGACCCCTAACCATTTTATTTTAGGGTGTCCTAACTATATTCAAACGTCAGATTGCAATCAGCAATTGAAGCAAACCTTTTGGCGTAGGTGGATGTTAGAGTATTTGCCAACTCTAACCAGGCGCACTAAGTGGCATCAAAGAGTTAAACCAATTGCAATTGGCGACGTAGTTATCATATGTGACGACAACGAAAGTAGAGGAGAATGGAAGCGCGGCATAGTTCTGGAAGTGTATCCTGCTCCTGATGGTCAAGTAAGGTCGGCCCTCGTTAAAACATCATCCGGAAATTTACGTAGACCTGCCTCGAAGCTCACGGTCTAGATGTGTATGGTGAACCTCAAACTGCAGACGCACCTTCGGTTCACGGGGGGGGGGCGGAATGTTGTGGAGAGAACCACAATTTGAATATGAATATTTGGCAACCTTCTTTTGTCTATTGTAACTTAACATTGTTTTATACTCTACCGAGAATGTTTGAACTCGAATGAAAAT
>NW_023487703.1:0-1212 GCF_013731165.1 Rhagoletis pomonella | reverse complement strand
GAGAGAAAAATAACAGATAAAGTTTCTACAGGATAAAGAATACAATTTTCCAGGAAGAAATATACATATGTATCTGTGGACATTTTAAAGAACAACTTAAGCCTATAGTTTACGGACAAACAAAATAGCAAATATCGCATGTTTTCTTTTAAATAAAATATACTATACTGACGGTAAAAAAAAACTTTGGCATATGATGTGGAACAAAAAAAAATTATTTTGGTTACTGGACGATGCCAAAGTATCCTCTGGGAAGGCAGTACATATTTTGGTTGCAGCAGCTGAAGCTTTTGGTGTTGAGGAAGCATATCAAAAAAAATATACATTACACAATAAATCGGCACTTGTTTATTAAAAAATCATGAAATATAGTTTCATTTTTTACAAGCTTTCTCTGAAATATTCTTTTCTTATCAAATTTGGCCACATTTTATTGAATTTGGCTACTGGACGATGCCAAAGTATCCTCCGGGAAGGCAGTACATATTTTGGTTGCAGCAGCTGAAGCTTTTGGTGTTGTAGAAGCATATCAAAAAAAAATATACATTACACAATAAATCGGCACTTGTTTATTAAAAAATCATGAAATATAGTTTCATTTTTTACAAGCTTTCTCTGAAATATTCTTTTCTTATCAAATTTGGCCACATTTTATTGAATTTGGCTACTGGGCACTAGGTTGACCAGATGAGCTTTTCCAGCGGTTATTAGACATTATTTTGAGCGTAGTATTACTTGAAAATAAGGATCATAATATAAATACATAGTACATTCAATAAGTACCATTGTTTCAGTTTTACAAGTATAAATGTATCCCGCAGAAACTTCCAAACCTTATCTAAAAATCAAATGTTATTTTGCTATCTCAATTTATCTTATTTTATCAACTTTTTTTCTAGCCAAAGCATGATAATTTGTAACAATTTTTAAAAAATATTTAAAACTATTGCTTAATGAAACAAACCTATTGTCAGTTGTTTTTCTAATTGCGATGTGCAAAACATGCCTCTGGAAATGATATTTTAATTTATTTTACAATCAAATGTGCTGTACAGTATCGATACGTTGCTTGAATCCAATGTCATTTACTAAATTTGCTATAACTTTTCTATTTTCAAATCGATTTGCAAAAAATTTGGATCTATATACTTTGAAATTAAATAAGCATAGCATAAAAATAAGAACAACAAGTTTGCAGCTTTTAGGTGTAAT
>NW_023487702.1:0-1213 GCF_013731165.1 Rhagoletis pomonella | reverse complement strand
AAAACTGTAGTCGTTTCTGTTCGTTTCTGGATACGAAAACCGCATTGACTTTTGACCTATTTTGAATACGTCAATTAACGAAAATTGTAGTCGTTTCCTGTTCGTTCCCGGATACGAAAATTGTACGAGATTGCACTGCACTCAGTGAAATTTACGTTTCTCTGTTTGCTGGGTTACTTTGCGTTTCCACGTTCAAAAATTGCTTTCAATTTGGTCACACGTAGGAGTTGTCCAAGTATGAGTTTACTCACTTCCCAAAGACATGATCGATCAGCTGTTGAAATTTAACGAAAAATCTTGAGAGAAAGACTTTAATTTTTACTGCTAATTTGCGTAGCTAAAAACTCTTAAATTCAAGAAATTTCGTTTTAATGATGGAAAGATGTTTGGTAGTTTGAAAACTGATTTGGTAGGCATTTTGGTACATACACATTTGCTCAAGTGGCAACACTGCTTGGTTCATATTTGGCATTGGTTCATATTTGGTTCATTTTGGCAGTGAAACCTCCCTTGGGCGGACACTCACCGTCAGTCATTTTTTTGTCCGCCCAAGAGAGGTGTCCGCTTAATGGAGGGGAAGCCTATTTTAGATTTTTTTAATGTTTTATTTAATTGAATAGTCACTATTTCTTATTTGAATAAAAGATATTGATATTACATCGTTCAAACAAAAATGTGCATGTATTTTTTCAAAAGTGCACTTTTCATTTATGTGCGTAAGTACATATTAAGTAATAACAAAATAAAAATAAATGTTACATTTTAGTCCATAAACTACATAAAATCATAGATTCATTACATAAAAAACTGGGAAATTGTCGATTGACGTAAGTTTTATTTTTAATTTTTTTCAGTGTCAGTACCTTTTTCATCAATAGTTTTCATGTTTTTATCAGTCTCCAAGGGTTTCTGACAATTCAAATAACGAACCTAAACCACTGCGCAAACCAAACTAAATGTGTGCAAAGCAATCACATTTTGTGCGGGAAGTCCCCTTTTTCCATTTAGTAGTCCGCCTATGAGGAGTTCGCGTCCGCTCAACGGAGGTTTTTGTTTGATTTGTTATGAAAAGAAAACTAAATGTCCGTTGATAAGAGGTTCGCGCCCGCCCAATAGAGTTTTTGTGTCAATTTTATGCAAAATAACTGTCCGCGTCCGGCCAAGAGAGTGTCCGCTTAAGAGAGTGTAATTTGTTCCGAAATTTATACTTAAA
>NW_023487701.1:0-1213 GCF_013731165.1 Rhagoletis pomonella | reverse complement strand
CATTTTTCCACTTGTGCGGATATATAAAAAGCCAATCTGATTGATGAGCAGTTTTTGAATATATCTGTGGTCAAACATTGCTTTAAATTTTTATACATCTTTTGAAATGTATAAAACAGTTTACCTTAAAATTCGACATAATTTTGTGAGTGTAAAATTTTTCGAGTGCTTACTTTAAAAAGGGATATTTAAAAAGGACCTAGGAAGCGAGCTAAATTATACTTAGGACAAGTAAACATTAAATATGTGTGTCATATCTCAAATAGTTCCAGCTGCGAGGAACTGCGAGTTCAGCTTCTATTCTTCCTTTTATAGACCCATCTCCTGTAAAATTTATTGAATTTTTATTGTAGAGCAAAAAGGAAATGAAAGATATGCAATATAAAGTGGAAATTAAAGAAGGTTTAGATATTAATGACTCGCCAATCTATTACTCCCAATCAACGTTCAGCCAAAAATGGACGTTTCTCTGGACGGGATCCGTTTTCGATGACAGGAGTCCTGCTTGCCTTAGCTCAGCTTTTGTTGTATAAAATGTAGGTAAAATTGAAAGTTTCAGTGTAAATACATATCGTGCACATAATTTAATTTGCAGGTATTGTAAATGTTTTCGCTTTGTCATTTTTAAAATGAAGAAATAGGAAATTCTTTAGAAATAAAATAAATGTGCCTGTTCATTTTCTCCAACATCCATAAAATTTAGTACTTGGAGCCAACAAAGCTGAGTAGGAGGTGAGCGCCTTATTAAGAAGCTCTTTATTATGTTCCAAATTGGAAAATTTAGGCTTAAACGAGCAGGGCACACCGAATTTCATAAAAAAAAAAAATTTTAAATTGCGCCTGTTTTTCTAGAATTACTGGACGATAATCTAAACCGATTTTGACGATCTTTCAGATTTAAGCTTTTCTCATTAAAACCAGCATATGCTCTGAATTTCATCAAAATCGGATAACATTTACTATTTCCGCCCACAAGAGTTGTGGGCGTGGTAGCGCGTTGAATTTTGCAATTTTCCACAGTTCATCATTCCTAAGTGCCGAACAGCCCATATACGAATTTTCGGCGAATTTTTAGTACGGTTACTACTTTTGGCCGCAGCTTATATGGGGACGTCCCACTGTGTGTCACCACTAATTTAAGCTTTAAGTTTGTGAGCATAGCGGAACACGTATTTGGTGAAGGAGAGCACCGTCGAGTAACATCGTTCAGGTA
>NW_023487700.1:923-1213 GCF_013731165.1 Rhagoletis pomonella | reverse complement strand
AGGAAATGTGGTGATTTCCGAAATAGCTATCACTTCTACCATTTTTTGAAATTATTGTTGCTTTTCCACAATCAATTTTCATTTAAAAAACGGTCTCGAGCTCAATATAAATTATTAAATATAATTATTATAAGGCCAAAAAAATAACAAAAACAAATAACTTAAGGACGAGCCCTCCTAAAAGTTAAACATTCTAAAAATAGAATTATTAGCAAAAACCAACAATACCAACAACCACATGATCAAGTGAATTGCAGCGGAATAGCTGCGCTTGATTGTGTTGGCATAGC
>NW_023487700.1:328-823 GCF_013731165.1 Rhagoletis pomonella | reverse complement strand
CAAATAACTTAAGGACGAGCACACCTAAAAGTTGAACATTCTAAAAAATAGAATTATTAGCAAAAACCAACAATACCAACAACCACATGATCAAGTGAATTGCAGCGGAATAGCTGCGCTTGATTGTGTTGGCATAACAAAAATGAAAATAGTGGAAAAAACCAAACGATAATTTACAAGGCGTACTTAGCACGGTGCACAGGCAACTGGCTGAGTCAGTGGGATCGTCGGTTCGAGTACTACTGAAAGAAGTCTGATGAGGAAATGTAGTGATTTCCGAAATAGCTATCACTTCTACTATTTTTTTCAAATTATTGTTGCTTTTCCACAATAAATTTTCATTTAAAAAATGGCCTCGAGCTCAATATAAATTGTTGAATATAATTGTTATAAGGCCAAAAAAATTATGAGGTGGGTTTTATCGAAGGCTGAGGTAGCTCAGCCGCTCCAGGGTTGAGTTGAGGTCCCACTAACCCCCACTGAATAAAATAAACA
>NW_023487700.1:0-228 GCF_013731165.1 Rhagoletis pomonella | reverse complement strand
TTGTTGAATATAATTATTATAAGGCCAAAAAAAATAACAAAAACAAATAACTTAAGGACGAGCACACCTAAAAGTTAAACATTCTAAAAACAGAATTATTAGCAAAAACCAACAATACCAACAACCGCATGATCAAGTGAATTGCAGCGGAATAGCTGCGCTTGATTGTGTTGGCATAACGAAAATGAAAATAGTGGAAAAAAGCAAACGATAATTTACAAGGCGTAC
>NW_023487699.1:0-1213 GCF_013731165.1 Rhagoletis pomonella | reverse complement strand
GAATACAGATTGAATACAGCGTTTGCATTAGTGTTTAGAAACCTATGAGGGCTATTCGCGATTCGGTGCATAAGAGCTGACAAATTTATGCAATTGCAGAAATATGGCATGGATTGTGAGCGACCTTTATTAAACTGTCATGGTAAAGCTTTTGCAAAACAATTTTTGTGCATCAGCTTTGGTTTTGTTTATGAATGCAATGCATAGCATTTTTATGCTATGGATTTTCGGTATTGCAAATTTGCCAAGCAATGACAAATGCAAATGCGTGTATTTTGTTTGTGTATTGCAAATAATTTGCAATACAAATTTGCAATGCAATGATGCTAGGCCATTTGCACCGGATCGCGAATAGCCCTATTGTGTTGTTGTAGTAGCAATAAGTAAGTAGTAAGTGTGGTAATCAGGGTTAGAACTATGAAAATACCTAAATCGGAGTAAATGAAGTGAAAAGTGTAGCAGGAAGTAGTAGATATTCTTTATATATATATTAGCTCGTCATAATTTACCTCTCCTAGTTAAGAAAATAAAACAATGCATAACGATAGCCTTTAATCGTGTCCTGCATCTATACTATTTGGCATCTATAAAATAATAGCAACGTAAAAATTTTTTATATTTCTAATGAAATATTCTCTCTTGTTTTTGTGGTGAACGTAAGTTACATTTTTTTCAAAATAGGACTCCTGAAGGGGTTCAAAAAAACTATTCCTCGGATAATTTCAGAGAGTTCTTGAACACATGAAGCAACAAAAATTAAAAATAAGATGTGTTTGGTGACAAAGGTGACATACATTGTAAGTCGATAAAAATCAAAAAATTGGTTTGTTTTTTGTATCTCAAAAAAAAAAAAAAAAAAAGACGTGATAGAACACAACTGCGAATGGATTCTATCTACATTTGAATACTATTTCAAGGCCTTTTAAATCTCTTTTTAACAAAAATTTCAAAAGTTAAAAAATTACATACGTACAGTAATTCGAAGCCAATCACTCTTTGACCTTTTTATTAAAAAAAGTGCAGTATTTTTTAGCAAAAAATGTGTTTGAAGGCCACATAAATTTTAAAAGCTTCTTGAAAAAAACGGTCCTAAACAATTTTTTGAGTTCAGATACTGCAATAAGTGCTCTTTATTATTTGGAAAAGTAAATAGTAAGTAATAGTAGTAAATTTCTAATTTTCGTCAAAAATCGTAGCAAATCTACTACGATCG
>NW_023487698.1:1067-1213 GCF_013731165.1 Rhagoletis pomonella | reverse complement strand
AGTTGGATTTGTGGTGGGAGAGAGACTCCGTCGCCGAGTACTGTCGTTCACCCCGGTGGACGAGCGTCTAGCCACAATCCGCATCAAAGCGAGATTCTTCAACATCTCGCTCATCTGCGCCCATGCCCCGACGGAAGAGAAGGATG
>NW_023487698.1:0-967 GCF_013731165.1 Rhagoletis pomonella | reverse complement strand
GTTGGATTTGTGGTGGGAGAGAGACTCCGTCGCCGAGTACTGTCGTTCACCCCGGTGGACGAGCGTCTAGCCGCAATCCGCATCAAAGCGAGATTCTTCAACATCTCGCTCATCTGCGCCCATGCCCCGACGGAAGAGAAAGATGAGGCATCCAAGGATCTCTTCTATGAGCGCTTGGAGCGCTGCCCCCGTCATGATATCAAAATCGTGCTTGGCGACTTCAATGCCAGGGTGGGCAAAGAAGGGATCTTTGGAACCACCGTCGGAAAATTCAGCCTCCACGACGAAACGTCCGACAACGGATTGAGGCTGATCGACTTCGCCGGGGCCCGAAACATGGTAGTATGCAGTACTAGGTTCAAGCATAAAAAGATCCATCAAGCTACCTGGCTGTCTCCGGATCGAAAAACGAGAAACCAAATCGATCATGTTGTGATAGACGGAAGGCACGCTTCCAGTGTTTTAGACGTACGCACACTCCGAGGCCCAAACATCGACTCGGACCACTATCTTGTTGCAGCCAAGATACGCACCCCCGTCGAAAAGCTGCAATCACAACAGACAGCCAGCGCTTTCGCTACTCGACTCTCACACCTGCTCTCAGAGAGCACTCTTCAACAAACCGACATATCCGAGCAGTGGAACCACATTTCCCGCTCATTAAGTACCGCCGCCGAAGAAGTAGTCGGATTTCAGCGAGCCCGAAAGAACAACTGGTACGATGAGGAGTGTCAGGAAGCTGCAGAGAAAAAAGATGCCGCCTACAGGGCCACGCTGCGATCGGGCGCAACGCGCGCTATGTGGGACCGCTATAGGGATCTGAAGAGGGAAGCGAGACGTATTTGCCGCAACAAGAAGAGAGAGGCAGAAATACGTGAGTGCGAAGAGCTTGAAATGCTGGCCGACAGGAGGAATGCCCGAAAATTTTACCAGAGAGTTAGGCGACTTACGGAAGGTTTAAAGACCG
>NW_023487697.1:0-1213 GCF_013731165.1 Rhagoletis pomonella | reverse complement strand
GAAGATGAAGATGAAGATGAAGATGAAGATGAAGATGAAGATGAAGATGAAGATGAAGATGAAGATGAAGATGAAGATGAAGATGAAGATGAAGATGAAGATGAAGATGAAGATGAAGATGAAGATGAAGATGAAGATGAAGATGAAGATGAAGAAGACATTTTTTTAAAGAAACATTTTCACTGGAATGGTTAATGGTAGAAGTGATCCAATAACCAAAGGAGCGGCTGAAATTAAGGCATTTTTATCTAGAAATAATAATATTGAAATACATACATGATGTCTTACTTCCCAAAGTTATTAAAAAAAAAAACAATTAAATTTTTTTTCGAGCGACAATGAAAAAATGAGTAATTTCGGCACGTTTTCGCTTAAATAAACGCTTTAAGGCTAAAATTGTTCAAATACTTGATTTATTTTTTCCGGCGAGAGAAGGAAGTGACACTAAAAAACACAACTCGTAAAATTTGCTCATATGTATGAAAATCTCTCAAACCTTATATGCATGCAAGTACAAAAGTTCACATATTTTCAGCAAAATCGAATACGAGTACAAAATTTTTAGGCGGGTATACTTGACATATTTTACTCCATATGTACTACTAATGGCAACGCATTGTATGTACCCAAATATACACATTCAGTAGGGTGGTCCTTAAAACATCATCTTATTTGGCACCCCTTTTTCGTGCTACGTACAAAATAAAGATATCTACGAAAATTTCTGAATTTTTAACAAATTTTTTAGGTGATGCTAACAGAATTAAAAAAAATTTTAATTAAAAACAATCGCAAAAATTTCACAAAATTTTGACTTTGATCAGCAATAACTCAAGTTATTGAAATTTATTCGTAAAAATTTTGGTCAAAATGATTTAGAAAAAATTTTACTTTTTCAAACCATGGTAGTGACACCTAAAAATTTGTTTCAAATTTGGATATCGTGGATGTCTTTATTTTGTACGTAAAACAAAAATAAAGGTGAGCCCCATACAAATGTATATGCTAATATTTTAAGGACCAATCTACTGTATGTAAACGTAAAAATCTATTTAAATTTTTTTTCTTTTGTACATAGAACAAAAATAAACATAGAACAAAAATAAACGCTTGCCCAATGATGTTCATATTTTAAGGACCACCCTACCACTCAACCATATCAAATATGTGTGCACTGTCTATGGCAATCAGTCTGAGGCATTACATTACATCA
>NW_023487696.1:0-1213 GCF_013731165.1 Rhagoletis pomonella | reverse complement strand
GTAAAAGGATATCCCGGCTACTGTAGTTGCGTTAAGTGTCACCAACGCACTATAGCCGAAATTGCGATTTTAGCGGCAAAAAGTCAATTTTTCAAATTTAAATTTTTGCAATTATTTTGATGGTGTTCAATACCCAACATATTGATAAGAAAAAATTAAAAAAAAAAATTTACTGTTCGCAACCCTGTTTATGTACAAACAGCTGATAATGTTTACAAATTTTTTAGTACGTGTTAATACAAGTGAAGCAGCAAAATTTTTATAAAATTAAAAATTGTTTTTTAATAATATATTCTTGTAAAAAAAACTTTGTAAATATGAGTTCTATTACTCGAGGTGAGTAATTTTACTATATACAAATATAGTTTGCTAAATGTTTTTATTTCGTACTTATTTTGGTGGTTTTTTGTATGTATTTTTTTGTGAAATTCTGAAGAGTTTTATCGTTTTTCGTGGAGTAAAACTAAAAATGTTTTGAAGTGTCATTGGAACTATTTACATGTGATTGTTTGTAGAAAACTCAAGTTTTATGTCATGGTAAAAGTGTATGCATTTGACTGCTAATGAACGAATTTTTAATACTTTTGTAGAAACACTCAGGTTCAAAAATTCTGAAATATTTGAGTTTTGGTTGAGAAACAACAGGAATGTTTCGAATTACATAAAAGGAAAGATTTCATACGAAATTGACAGTGAATTAAGTAAATTGATATGTACTAAAGCTCGGAACTTATCTAATTTTATTAAACTTAAATGGAATAAACAAACCAGAAATGAGAATGCATTTAGAAAATATAATAAGAAATGGTTGAGTCGAGAAACAATTTTTGTAATACCGAAAAAGATTAATGCTATTGGGCGACCAAAACTGACGTATGATGATAGCAGCGAAAGAAATAAAAGGAGATTAGCTTCCGAATTAGCTTCCCAGCAAGGAGACAATGCCGCCCTTTTTTCTAAAGTTTTTTTTGTCAGAAGAAGTCCGTTTTCAAAATTTGATGAAGCCAGCTTTTTGGTAAGTATTTTTGGCGACAATTTGGGTTTTGGATATAGGGAAAAGAGGGCGTGGACCGTTCAATTTTTTCTCAAGTTGCTTTTTTGTCCGTGTAACCATTTTGGTGAAGCTAGCTTGCCAGGAAGTACGTTTTGCCACTACTTTGAAAAATGGGGGCGTGGCCCGCCCATTTTTTTCTCAAATCGATTTTTTTATCAT
>NW_023487695.1:0-1213 GCF_013731165.1 Rhagoletis pomonella | reverse complement strand
TCGTCTTGGGTATATTTTATATATTTTTTTATTTGTCACAAAAAAAATCTCAATGAATGAAATTCGATTTGCTGCAATGCTCGAGTAGCAAAGCAACTTTTCGAATACGTACAATATGTAAAAAATAAATCAGACTTATCATGAGTTTCATTTTCCCCGAACCGGTTCACTTTTCACTTTTGGTTTCCATGGTTTTACTATGGTCGGATGGCAAATTTTCAGGTGAATTTTTTTTTGGGCGAAACTCAGGATAAGGCTGAATTTGATTTTTATTTCTTAGCAGTGGAATCGTAAAATTTTTTCGCCTAGCAAAATTGTACGTAAATGTGCTGATTTTTAAGAGAAAAAAAGGGGGAAGTTCTGAATTTTGAGAAAAACATCTGGCAACCCTAATCTATATCTTTGGTTGAAAAAATAAAAACCAAGTAAAACAATATATTTTAAGCAAAGAAATAAAACTTAAATATTAAGTATTCATCAATATTTAAATTAATCCTATATTTTAACATTTGATGCTGTTACTTCTGTATAATTTAAATAAATTCTGCTTTTTAAACAGATGGCAAAATATTAAATATTATACATATTTTCAAACTAAAACCTTGTTAAACCTTTTTCGTATAACACCGAAATATACATATTTAATTTATCGGATTACCTTAATTCAATTTGCGTTTACATCTTAAAACGGATGGCAACTCTTTTACACGTGTAAACAGGTGGCAACCTTCTTCAAATTACTTTCAAACTAAAACGTCTGTGATGCACTTCACATCACGTGATTCCTCTAATCCAAGTTAAATTTAAATTTCAAAACAGTTGGCAACCCTCCTACATATAATTTAGAAATAAAATATCTTCAGAGCAGTTTCGATTGATATCCATATTGACGTAATTCGTTTAAGAATAAAAATGACATAAACCAAAATAGTTAAATAATTTTGATTATTTTCACTTTAGCAAACAGAGTTAAAAATTGAAGATCTAATTGGATTTGTATTTTTTTTTTTGATGCATTGTTGCTAGAACTCCTACCATCAAATTTTTCATTACATATCAGGTGCGATGGGAAATACAAAAATCATTAAATATCGATCAAATTTGGACAAAATAATATGTACTTGCTCAAGACTTACATATATGCATAGTGGTAATGTACCTATTAACATTTGATTTAAAAAAGGCTTTCAAATATATTGACATTGATTACATG
>NW_023487694.1:0-1213 GCF_013731165.1 Rhagoletis pomonella | reverse complement strand
CGATGTTCCACAAGAGCGCTTTCCTATTACTGGTATTGGCCATAGCTCTCGCCATCGCTGAGCCACCGCGCTTCCTTTCACGCCCAAACCGTTTCCAGCAGCGTCGTCCATTTCTCGCACGTCAACAGTCCGTACCCGCAGCACCCCAGCCCGAATTCGCGGCTTACCCTTTGGCTGATGAACTGAAACCGGAAAATCCCTTTCAAGTTGAGGAGGAAACTAGCGAACCAGACTTAGTTTACGGCCCACCAGACGCCACTTACGGACCACCATTGCCCGCCACTGATCCCTTGCCAGCCGTAGAATCGCCGCCACAGTTTGCGACCAATCCAGATGCTGAGGAATTTGAACGCCTCACTCAAAGCCGTCCCTCGTCCCGCGTCCAACAGCGTCCCCAGCAACAACGCGCCCAAGTACATCTTGTGCAACGCACTCAACACCCACAACGCCTACAGCAAAGAAAGAGACAACAAAACGCCGTTGTTAAGCAGGTTGTGAATGCTCCTCAACGCCAAAAGGCTACCATTAAACGAGTGGTGAGCACACAGCAATTGGTAGCTAGGCCTGCGCCAGCGCCCGCTGCTGCTGTGGTTGTGGCAGCACCCATTGCAGCAGCTGCGTCGACTGCAGTAGCGCCCGCGAAGGTGGTTATCTCCTCGGAACGCCTAGTGGCAGTGGAACCTGCGTCCGCCTTCAGTGCCGCCGTTAGTACGCCACTGGGAGAGTCTTATGTAGTCATCAATTCGCCATTCGCTTTAACCTCGCAATTTCAGGCGTGGTAAGGTGGCGCATTTTGTTATATTTATATCTGTTTTGGGGAATGTTTCAGAAAAATTATAAATAAAAAATAGTCGATAAAAAACGAAAATTACGCACCATTTGTTCTCAACCGGTTTGTGTTCATATTAATAAGTTCTTCCTTTAAGAGTAGGTTTGCCTTTAAATACAGCGGCTCATTTCTGTGTTTTGCCGGGTAACCGATTTCATTTTAATTTCGGTTTACATGTTTTGCATCCACGCTTATTTCGCAATGAACTGAATTTGTTCGATGGAAGAATTTATTGTTTATTTGCAAGTTCAGTACAACGCAATACATTCTTGAGGACTCTGATCATAACATCATTTACCGTAATTGAAAATGGCGTTAAACTTTGTCCGCATAACTTCAGCAATGGTATAACAATACCCCCACAATCTTCCAATTATTTTCCCC
>NW_023487693.1:0-1213 GCF_013731165.1 Rhagoletis pomonella | reverse complement strand
CTGCCCTTGCAAAATCCATGTTGACTATATGAAATGCTAGAAGAAATAGAATGCGTCAACTGATTTGTTATAATTGCTTCAAATAATTTAGGAATTGCAGAAAGCTTACCTATTCCCCGGTAGTACTCCACTGAAGATCTGCTACCGCTTTTATGTAACGGGGCTATGAACGATTCCTTCCATATAGTTGGAAAAATGCCCTCTTTAAGAGATAAATTGAATATCGCTGTTAACGGCTCATAGAGATAATCAGAACCATTTATAAGAATACAAGTAGGGATCTGGTCAGGACCATAACTGAAGGACTGCTTTAAGGATTTCAGATAAACTACTACATCATCGGGAGATATTACTGGGATATTCAATGTTAGCATGTGAGTTAATGGAATAATTGGATTTAAAAAACTGAGCGAACATGTTAGAAATTGTTTGATTATCACCAGAGACGGTATTTTGATACTTCATGGCGGAAGGAAACCCACGTACATTTCGCTTGGAGTTTACGAAGTCATAAAATGATTTGGGGTTATATATTATACGCCGTTTGATTTTACACAAGTAAGCTTTATAACACTTTTTGTTTAATTCAAAAAACTTATGACGCAAAAGTGAGTATTTTACATAGTATGAGTGTAAACCGGTTTTTTTGTGTAATCTAAAATAACGCGAGTTTCTGTTTTTCAAATTTCTCAGTTCTTAAGTGAACCATAACTGTGTTTGCTCTTCAGGAATATACATGCTTTTAGGCACATGCTTTTCAAATAATTTATGTAAAGTAAAGTTAAAAAGTGCAACGCTTTGTTCAATATTTTCTTTAAATGCAGGCCACGACAATTTAGACAGTTCTTTGTTAAGCATTATAAAAATCAAAGCGAATATTTGGTTCGTATGCTTGGGTACTGCAATTTTGACCATCACTTATAACTTCGTAAGATACCTCCATAGCAGGGTGGTAGAAAATACGTTGTTGCACGCACTAGACGCGAAAGGTACGATATCATTGTCAATGGTGTTCCATGATATGCTTGGTAAATTAAAATCACCCAACACAATCATTGAGTCAGAGGGTTTAGTCCATAAATTAACTGATTTCAGTAAAGGGATGAGTCGTGAATACACCAATGTGTCAGATCGGGGAGGGATATAGCATAGAGCTAAGTAAATATACCCTTTTCCAGCCTGTACACGAATGCATTTGAACTCTACTGAATCA
>NW_023487692.1:0-1213 GCF_013731165.1 Rhagoletis pomonella | reverse complement strand
AAATAATTGGGTGCTATTCCTTCAAGTCTTCTGCAGAGAAGCAGAGTTTTCCGATCGAAAAATAACGATTTTAAAGAATCCTACAGGTGAAAGCATGTTTTTCCCCATATATGTAAAATACATGGAAGACCTTGAGCGCTTTGAGCGACTTCTAAATATTTGTTTGATTTCGAAACTAAAATTTCGACTTAACCAACCCCCGCACCCCGCATGAAGTTTTGGACCACCCTAATGCACATACGTACATACGTAGTGGTCTGATGATTTAACAGCAGAAATGAATTTGTTTCAAGTATGAAGCATGTCGCACAGTACTTAATTGAATGATATCACCTAGTTACTGAATGAAAGAGATAATGAAACGCCAACTAGTCAGTGAAATTTCTCGCGTTAATTCTCCTTGTATTTAAGCAATTGATGCATTTAGCTCAGCTAATTGTAAACCATCAGACTGGTATTGAATTCGATGAATCATGACAATGATAGATTTGATTCAAAATGCAACTATACATATATGTACATGTACTTCTAAGTATTGCATATGAAGGCTTAAGGAGTAAGGAGATTGTAGCTTCAAATATTTTAGGACGCGAAATCACTATGCAGAGGGTATTTAGAAAAGTCTTTCAAAATTGATAATGAAAAAACGTTGATCACCATTTTTTTCCAAGATGCTGGCGTTTCCACAACCCATGAGTCCCGTAAATAAAGTTTAAAATTTCTTTGACTGATGTTACTATATTCGAAAGGTAGCCGCAACTATGCAATAAATAGTGACATTTTCCCGGAAACTAAGTTAGAGGATAAAAATTAAAATATTTTTACTAAGTAGATAAACATGTAAAGTATGTGGGATTGATTAAAGTAGATACATTGCTCATTAATTTGAGTGACCTGTAAAACTCCATAGATGAGTGGGGACTACATATGACACCACAATGGAATTGCATCTGACATATTTAACTGAGAGCAGTGAAAGAATATGTACATAGTACATTTGTACATACATAAGGGTGATTAACCTTAAAGATCTTTTGTGAGGCAATTAATATGAAAAGTAAATACCGAAAGCTTTTATTACATAAACTTAGTATGAAGACTATATAAAGTTATTTTAACAAGTAAATATGTACACTCATCTCAAGACCAATCACTTAATGAGAATTTCAAAAGCGCATTATATGAAGTTTTCAATGACCCATTCAACAATGGA
>NW_023487691.1:0-1213 GCF_013731165.1 Rhagoletis pomonella | reverse complement strand
TGTTCGCAAGAGTATATACGTATATTTGTACATTAGACTGCATCACTTCCGATACAAAAAAAAATCGGTACTCTTGTTCCATTGGAATTATAAAATCTATTTTATTTGAAGACGTCCATCAAAATATTTCGGAAAAATACTAAGATTTAAGCGAACTGGACTGATTTGAAAATACCTCCAAAAATGGAGTTTCTTATGAATAAAAATGGTTTCTTAAAGATGTTTTTTGAAATAGTCCGCTCAAATGACAAAGCGGTTTAAGCTTAAAAAATTTACTTTAAATAAAATAAAATAAAAAAAAATTTTAACGGAGTCGTGATAATGAGATTTTTGATGCTATTTTTTAACTTTTTTCAAAGATTGGTACAAGAAAAACTTGAATAACTGAACCCAAACCTTTCCGATTTAGGCCTGTGTGGTGACATTGGTAAGATATTTTCTCACCTCTTTTTATTTTTTTGCTAATTAGCTCATTCCAAGGATGAAAGAGAAAGGCAGGATGAACGAACGCCATTCAAAGTTGAATTAAGATGTGTTGGTATTTAACAAAAAAATAGAAATTGGGACACGCATGACTTTTTTGGTCAGAAATAAAAACAGTGGGAAAATACCTTTCTACTGAGATCCTATAAGTCTAAATCAGAATAGTTTTGGCACAGTTATTCAAGATTTTCTTAAATCAATCCTTGAATAAAGTAAAAAAAAAAACAGCACCAAAAATCTCATTATTACGATTCCGTTGAAAAGATTTTCAAATATTTTCATGCAGATTTTTTAAGCTTAATCTGTTTTGTCACCTGAAAGGGATTTTTTCAAAAATTTCTTTAACCCTCCGATGAGTGACAGTGCCGATGACGTTAGATTCGTGAGAAGGTCCTTAGGGACCTACAAAGAGTTGCTCGATGTTTCGACTGTACATGTGCAACTTCTTTGGTATTTATGTTGTCTTTTGATTAAATTAACGTCCTGCATATATATTAGGAATGAAATAATTTGAAGAACAAGTGAAAAAAAAATCAAAACATGAAGACAAGTAACTTGTTATTTCTTCTAAAATTGTACAAGGTCCCTAGGGACCTTGTCACTAATCCCCATAATATATATGTTGAAATCTCAATAACACTCGAACGTGATCCCGTATCCCTTCGAAACTCATTTTAAACGATTCAGCTTAATTTATTCTTGGAATACATGTATAAATTCTTTTCAAAAA
>NW_023487690.1:0-1213 GCF_013731165.1 Rhagoletis pomonella | reverse complement strand
AAAAATAAGTAGTAGTTCACAGGCCAAACCCTTTAATTTGATACTTAATTTTGTAAAATCGAACGAATGGTACAGATCTGGTATGACGAAAAAGTTTTCGCGTATTATGCATTTATATGTCACTAGGGACAAAACGATACCAGTAAATACAAGTACATACTCGATACTTTTCGTCCGACACCAAGCACTTTTGGTATCGATACTTTTGGACGGAGTATTGAGTAGGTATCGAAAGAAAGTACTTGTATCGAAATCCGATTCAGTGACAATTTTATTCCCGGACTTTTACTTTTTGATCCAATTATTATTGGGAATAGTTAAAAAATGTTGGCAGTTTAGTTGCCAACGAAAAGAAAGTCCTACAAAGAAATACCCATTATCATCTAATCTAAGTCAACTTTTTGTGAAAACTCATATTTGGCTATAAGAAGCAAGGTAAATTAAAAACGCAACATCTCGAAAAGGATTAACTAACGTGCTTGTTTTATTTCTTCCCGTTTATATTCGATTTAAGGCAAATTTACATACTAAGTCCAAAAGAGGCACAGAGAACTCGATAAAATTACAAAAAATTCTAAATATTTTAATTTGCAACGGAACCTTTTGCAAAATTCTGGAAAGAAATGTTTTGAAAGGTTGTTTTTCTCTCCTGCAAAATTTCTACAAATCGACCTAGCAA
Organism: Rhagoletis pomonella; assembly: GCF_013731165.1. Taxonomy (NCBI): domain Eukaryota; kingdom Metazoa; phylum Arthropoda; class Insecta; order Diptera; family Tephritidae; genus Rhagoletis; species Rhagoletis pomonella. The sequence continues at coordinate 534 of NW_023487690.1, read as the reverse complement.
CTTTTCACTCTAAGCTAGCCATATCAATGCCTGCACTACACTCAGAGCAGGGTTGTAATGATTCCTCTAGGAATTAAATTACTCCCAATTACAGATTACAAGGAATTATAATTAGGAATCAATTCCTTCAGTCCACAGCAAACGAATCGATTACTTTTTCAATTCCTTGAAGTAATTTGGTTTTTTCTTTAATTCCATTACAAGGAATTTCATATTGTAATTGGAATAAATTACGTGCCAGTAGTGTAATTTTTTTTCCAATTCCTTTGAAAGGAATTGAAAATGTAATTGATTTTTTTTTCAATTCCATTACCTGGAATTGCAAGAGTACTTTAGTTTTTTCAATTACTCAAAGGAGTTGTAAAAGTAATCGAGAAACTGAAAGTTCATTCACGAATGTACAATGTGGAGTTTGTGTTGTGGTCAAAGATTAAAATCGAAAGCACACATTGGACATCTTCTATGTAAATCTATATATATAAAAATGTTGTGTTCGTATGTCACGGTCATCAAAACCCGAGAACGGCTGAACCG
>NW_023487689.1:0-1214 GCF_013731165.1 Rhagoletis pomonella | reverse complement strand
GCTCTCTCACATATTTCCAACTCATTCATTGGGTGTAGGGCATGGGATTTTATCAACCATGGTTGGCCAACGTAAGCAGATATTTTACCATTGAGAGCGGCTATTTCGGTGTCGGTCCATTGAACCGGCGCTGGATATAGGTTATATATCTCCCCTTCGATCTGTCGCTGTTCGTCTGTCAAATAAGTTGCATCGAGGATTGGAAACAATTCCATGTTCAAAGACTCAAATACCCAGTTGTAAATTCCGATTATTAAAAAAATTCTGCCAACGGTAGACGTAAAGTCCGTACCATTAAAGTCTAGGTTATAAGATGAAGGTACTCGATTTAAAATCAGTACAGTATTTAGTTCAGTTTATTATTTATTATTATTATTATTTTATTCTATGAGTATGTCGTTTTGAATATCCACTTTCAAAAATAATGCCGCATAAATCGCTCAATTGGTTGTATACCTCATGTGATTTGCGGTCTAAAATTTTGTTTAGTATTATACCGAATGTGGGCTGAGAATGGCGTTTAACGCACTAGCTCGAATCATTTTATGGACCAAGTTGTTTGCTCCCGGGATGCAGCTAAGGCCTTAAATACTTGGGAGTATTACCTGTATCTCCTTCGGTCCCTTCTGTCGCCAACAAGGTACGCAACAAAGTTCAAGACTATCCACCCCCGAATTTACCGGAAGACCAAATCAGACTTAGAATATTCAACCAGTTTGAGAATGTTAAACGAGATTACTTTGATACAAGTTTCAAATTTTATTGGGAATGAATACCCAAAGAAATTACAAAAATAAAGAAACATTAATAGTTTGGTTCAATTAATATTGACCGTGTTATCGGTTATGTTGCTATACCGAAAGACGAAAAGAAAAATGATCGGTTCAAAAATCTTGACCGTCGATGTGTGATGTTACTTGATAAAAAAAATTCAATTAACTTGCTTTTGAGAATTGGCGAACTGGACTGAACGAGAATGGTTATGACTGCTGATCAATGGTGTTCCCATCGCAGATCGATCACCATTCACCCCCGCGGAAATAAATAATCAAAATATCCACAAAAATTTTGATTGAAAACGAGCTCCAATAAAAATCAATTAAATCATGCCGTGTGAAGACTGAGGACGATATTGATTTACAGTGATTATGAATTCAAAAGATAATTATTTGATTCAATCTCAATGATGATTTATAATAGCGGAATTTCTAAAA
>NW_023487688.1:0-1214 GCF_013731165.1 Rhagoletis pomonella | reverse complement strand
GCAAGGTTGAGGACAGCAACTGGTGAGGACACCCAAGTTGTAGGAGAAGTAACATGCAAAGTCGCAATAGGGAATGTGACGGTATTATACCATGTCCCCACCAAAAAGTTAACCATCTCAAATCGAACTTAACCACATCACTAACTATTGCTGTCCACACTGCGGTTTGAGGTTTATAAAACAGTACAAATGTAAAGAACAGTGTTCGGCCCAAAAATCGATTCAGGACTAAATTACTGCAAAAATCAGAGCAAAAACCAATTTTCCGTACTAGATTGAATTTTTTATTTTTGTTTCTGACATTAACTGTTTGACTAAAATATTTTCTACTCATGCAAAATAAGAACGCGAGGCAATATAAGGATAATATATTACATATTTAGGTAATTTTTAGCATTTTAAATATAGTAGAACGAATCTAACACTTAATTTTTTAAAAAGCAAACCTTTTCTACTTTATATAAATTTCATTCCTCATATATTTTTTAACAACTTAAGTAAAGTTCTGCATCCGCCAATTTGTGCAGCCATACATCAAAGAATAACGATGTTACTTTATTGACGCATTGCTATGAAAGAGTTACTTTTTAACAGTGAGATTTGGCTAACTTTCAATTTTTTTAACTGAAACCGGTGGTGAACACTCAAAAAACGGCACCAAGAGGCGCATAGCATGAATGAAAAAAACGGAATAGATTTGAAGTCAAGCGGAGTAGAGGAGTAGATTTCAAATTTTTTCAAAAATCGGACTAAATCTAATTGATTTTAGTGGAGTCCAAACACTAGTAGGGAACGAGTTCTTCACATTTTAACGCTAATGACCCACAGATGGCGGGCAAACACAGGGTTGTATCAGACTTTCGACGTGGTTTCGAGTTGGTTAGCTTTTAACCATCTCAGTGAAATGGTTAAGTGCTGTCATTTTTATATGGCGAAACTACGCTAAATCAAGTGGGTTATCGGGATAACCAACTCAATAGCCATAACTACGTGGTTAGCTTCGGTGGGGACATGGTATTACACAAGTTCATAGTCGCGGCGATTATGGATGAAGTCATCATTGGATTAGACTTCTTGCTTGATCAAGGTATGCAGATCAACATGAAGAACAGGGCTATGACGTATAACAACATGGAAGTGCCCCTTCGGTTTGGGTATGATGGTCCATACAGCAGCAAGCGAGTGATCCTAGAGGAAAGCGAGCAGATTCCACC
>NW_023487687.1:0-1214 GCF_013731165.1 Rhagoletis pomonella | reverse complement strand
ATCTTTTTATCAATCATGGTTTGCATTTTAATGTATTTAAATTTGTAAATTAAGAAATTTTAGTTCAGAAAAAAGCACTAAAAAGGTCACTAGGCACTAAACCATTTTTTTTGGCGTTTTAATTTTCAAAAAGCACTAAATCTAGTGTTTAAAGCACTAAGTTGGCAACTATGATCCGAACGTCAACAGAAAGAGTAGAAGAGCAACAAATTTTAGGTGCGTTCGCGTAGCTGTTAATTGTTCAAGTTTAACCAAAACTTACAGGTTTTTGCGTTCGCGTACGCAAAAAACTTGCAAAGTAGGGGAAATTGAGAGAGCAAAGTGACATTTCATTTTGAGGGGAAGCTGTTAGTTTCTGTTGGAAAAATTTTTGCCAACAGCAATTTGCCAACAGGGAAACAGCTGATCAAAAACAGCTGGTTGGCATTTACGCAAATCACAAAATTGAATTTGATGGTTTGGAAGATAAAAATTACAAAATGCGACTAATTAAACTTGTAAGAAATAAGTAGTTATTTGTTTAATCAATAAATTGTGTCAGTATAACACTTTGCGACGACTTTTCGTACGTTTTAAATTTTACACTTTTGTATGTAAACAAAAATTATATCAGCTGTTCGTCTAACTTGCAAGTTTCTGCAAATTTTCTGTTCGCGTACTATTTTGGATATTTCTCTCTTGTGAGAGAACAGATGACATTTCGCCGGAATTTGGCAGTTGGTTGGTTTCTGCTGGAGATTTTAAACGAACGCACCTTTTATTTAGTTGCATGCAAACAATAGGCGAAGTAGGTTCATGACGCATTGTTGTTGAATAAAGTAGGTACACTGAGCAGAATGAATGAATATTCATTCAAAAATTTTATAACACAATTTTTCGTACATACACCCCTAGAAATAGGTATGTATATGGTACCAAGTCGTGCTTTTTCTTCATTTCAAAAGAACTTTGTGAATTATGTATTTTTTTTTAATACCAGACTAGTCCTCAATTAAAACATACAATATGTTTTGTTATTTATCTTTTGGTTTAATCGTTATTTTAAATTGTTCTTAAATGTCAAGTTTTACCTAATTTTAAAATAAATATATATTAGATATATATATTTTTATTTTATTTCTACTTGAAATCAACGAAATTTTCTTTTAATATTCAGAGTGCTCGAAACACGTTATCTTTTTTGCTCAGAAATTCACACTTAAATTATAAAAAAA
>NW_023487686.1:0-1214 GCF_013731165.1 Rhagoletis pomonella | reverse complement strand
GCTGTTACGTACCTAATATAAAACCGTGGCCAACTTACAACAAATTTTAAAGTTCAGCTTAAATTATGTTTTACTTTCATAAAATCTTGTTTGCGAAGAAGCCACACTCACACATCCTCTCGGATATGGTACAAAAGTCGTCAAATCAAAGCTGTGGAGTTTGTAGTGGTTGTCTACAGTCCACAAATATAAATATGCAGTCTGCATGGCTTTTTACAATGTATGCTTTGTGGCGAGTCCAAATTCACTTTGCTGCATACCTTCCTTTTGGTCTAGATGAAATTGCAAATATGCATTTTTTCGACATCCGGCATGTGCTAAAAATCGTACATACCCAAAGGGCTACATGTCCAAAATTATTGCTACGCGTTCCTAATTAATTAATCTTTGTATATTTATAGGTTCCTGAAAAATTGGACCATTTAATAATAGTATTAACACATTTTTCTGCATTGTTTACATATTTTTCTATGCGTTTTGGCATTTTTCTCTCGAAATTGCACCAAGATGAAGTCAAGCAAAAATTACGCTCAGAAATCCTCTCTCATGGGCGCAATCTTGTATTCTATCATTCTTGGTATGTATGTATGTATATACAACGACCGAAACGAAGATGGCCACACGTGTGAGTAACGTGTTGCCAGAATACGTTTCAAAATATGTTGCGAGATGTGCAAACCGTAAGAATATTATAAAGGCGAATATGATAAGTGCTATTTTATTATGAGTTTAACAGCAATTATGAGTATTATGTGTGCAGCGTAAAAATATTATAAAGGCGAATATGGTAAGTGCTAATTTATTATGTGATTAATAGCAATTATGAGTATTATGTACGCAGAATTCTCATTTTTATGGTGCCTTGTCAAGTGTATAAAACACCTTCTGACAAAGTAGTATTTTTGACGTAAAACTCTTTCTGCGTAGGAGGCCTTCGGCCGCGCTTAGGGATTATAGCCTTCATAATGTAGAATTCTCTTTCTGTGTTGCGAAGAAAATGAGCAGAAGTATTTTTGACCAGAACTTCTTTGTGCGTAGGTGGCCTACGGCTGCGCTTAGAGATTCTAACCCTCACAAAAGAGAATTCTCTTTCTGTGTTGCGAAGAAAAGAACCAGAAGTATTTTTGAGCAGAACTTCTTTCTGCGTAGGCAGTAGAATTCCCTTTATGTGTTGCGAAAAAAGGAGCAGAAGTATTTTGAGCAAAACTTCTTTC
>NW_023487685.1:0-1214 GCF_013731165.1 Rhagoletis pomonella | reverse complement strand
TTGGCTTAGCAAAGTGAAATAGTGGAAAATAAGCAACAAGAATTAACAAGACAAACTTAGCACAGTGCGTAGGCAACTGGCTGAGTCAGTGGTGATCGTCGGTTCGAATCCTACTGAAAGAAGTCTGATGAGGAAATGTGGTGATTTCCGAAATAGCTATCACTTCTACCATTTTTTCAAATTATTGTTGCTTTTCGACAATAAATTTGCACTTATTACGGCCTCGAGCTCATAAAAATTGTTGAATACGAAGCCAATGACATGATCATTCAACAGATACTTCTTTAGTTCTTTAACCGAATTTCCGTCGTTCAATGAAATGACAAAAAATGTATGCCATTTTAAAAATGCAATGTGGAAAAAAACAGGATGACACAAGTAGTGTTTAAAGCCCAATATAGTGGTAAAATTTTTTTCATTTAATGCCTAGTAAAAACCCAATGTTAGCCCTATTTAAGAAAACTGTTAATTTTTTTTTTTTATCAAATGAGAAAAAATTTTACGTTTTACTTCAAAACTAACCACTATTTTAAGAAGTGTAATGGAGCCAGTGCTGCCAACTACTTATTTTCGACCCGCTAGAAAAAGCTAAATTCCACGAAACAAAAGCTGAAAAATAAATAAGTTTATCTTACTAATATTATAAATGTGAAAGTTTGTATGTTTGGATGTTTGGGAAATCATCACGCGGAAACGACTGAACGGATTTGCTTGAAATTTTGTACACAGATAGCTTATAGGGCAGGTTGGTTAATAGGCTATTTTTTTAAGAGTTGCCACCTGTTAACAATTATAACCTTATATTCAACATATATTCAACAATTATATTCAACAATTTTTATGAGCTCGAGGCCGTATTAAGTGCAAATTTATTGTGGAAAAGCAAGCAAAGCAAAGCAAAGTTAAACATTCTAAGGCCATTCTGTTATAAGGCCATAAAAATAACAAAAACAAATAACTTAAGGACGAGCACACCTAAAAGTTAAACAATATAATAATAGAAATATTAACAAAAACCAACAAAACCAACAACCACATGATCAAGTGAATTGCAGCGGAATAGCTGCGCTTGATCGTAGTTGGCTTAGCAAAGTGAAATAGTGGAAAATAAGCAACAAGAATTAACAAGACAAACTTAGCACAGTGCGTAGGCAACTGGCTGAGTCAGTGGTGATCGTCGGTTCGAATCCTACTGAAAGAAGTCTGATGAGGAA
>NW_023487684.1:0-1214 GCF_013731165.1 Rhagoletis pomonella | reverse complement strand
AATAATTATCAACAGAAAACTTACAGTGAAAATTAAAAAGATCGGGTAACTATAACTTATAGCTCCCATACAACTGATTGTTCAGATATGAGATTTTTCGTTATAATTCATCCATTTATATAGCTAGGAACATGAAATTTCGCGCTGTTTTGACTCATTATCAACAGAAGACTTACAGCGAAAACAACAAAGATCGGGTCACTATAACCTGCAGCCCCCATACAACTGATTGTTCAGATATGAGGTCTTTTATCATAAATCCTCCATTTATGCAGCTAGGAACATGAAATTTCGCACCATTTTCACTCATTATTAACAGAATACTTACAGTGAAAATAACAAGGATCGGATGACTACAACATATATCTTCCATACATCTGATTGTTCAGATATGGGATTTTACTGTAAAACTCCTTTATTTGAACAGCTAAAACCGATAAATTTCGTAAGATATTTTATAAATAATTATACAAAGTCTACTGAGAAAATCGTCAAAATCTATGCTGTATAAGCTTTATCTCCTATAGCACTGATTGTTAAGATACCAGTTTTTGCCATATATCTCCTTTATGTACGAAACTAAACCCAATAAATTGTGTTACCGGTTTACATACCGATCACATAGCGGTGAAAATCACTTAGATTGGTGTCATATAAAGTATATCTTCCATACCTCTGATTGTTTAGATGCAATTTTTTATATAAGTATGTAACTCCTCTATCGATGTATGCAGATGTATTCAAAAGCAGTAATCTGTCAAAGTAAAATTTGCAGATGTTCATGAAAGGTATGCAGCCTTCGGCATAGCCGAAGACAGCGCTGCTCTTACTTGTTTTAAATCGATTTTTTGCCATAAATCTTTCCGTAGTGGTAGCATAGTTGGCTAATCCTTTAGCTCAAGACTAGAATAGGTCCCTAATTTTCATTTGGTTATTACTCCTTGTGTTTATCCGTACTTTTCGCCTCTTTCAAATCGTTACTCGTACATACATTCATTGGTGGCCACATAAATGAGACAATACTTCTTTACAAGTATTGACCATTTATCTTTTTCTTCATTTGTTTTTAATTAATTGTTTTTACAAAACTATAGTTTATATTACTACGAATACCAAGTAACTCAAAGTTTCAAACCTTGTACAAGATTTAAAAAAAATCGCCAAATTAAAAAAAGGGCATCATGTATGGAAGAAAATGCGTAACCAAAAAAAAA
>NW_023487683.1:0-1214 GCF_013731165.1 Rhagoletis pomonella | reverse complement strand
TGTGTTTTATTGTTTTATTTGGACATTTTTTTATTGAATTTATTAATGTCATTTAAACATACAAATATGCTCCACCCGTCGATAAGAATTTGCCTATATATGTATATACGTACGTACATATACATATGCTCCACTGTATAGTATGTTATAATAGATAATTTTTTGTTGATTATGGCTACGAAAGGTTTAACATGCTCTTTTTCAATACAACAACTATATATATTTTATAATTTTCCCAAATTGAAAAGAGTAACATGTTCTTTTTCAATATACAACTATAAATATTTAATAATTTTCCCAATTCCGCTGCTAACATTTTTAATGAATAAATATCAAATACGTTTAATTTTATAATAATAGTATATACATACATATGTGTTTTATTGTTTTATTTGGACATTTTTTTATTGAATTTATTAATCTCACATATGATATTTTTTAAATCAATATTTTCCTTGGTTTCTTCATTATAATAGTTATTATATAAATTTATTAAGTTCACAACATTTTTATGTTGTCTTTCTATAAAAAAACGATTACATGTATCAGGTCCTGATTCAGTATCATTATTACTCCAAGGACAGATCGTAAAATGTTTTCCATATATAGATTTTATCCAAGACCCATTTTCCATCTGTTCCGTTAATATACATCCATTTTGTATAATGTTTCTATGATGATCTAATATATATTTAAAATTCCTTTCTAGAAATCCTTTAATTTCATCACTTTTCATATTGTGTTTGATTGTAGTATCTAGTTTAACCGTTATCTGTTTAATAGAACAGCCCTGTTTAGCAGTTAGCAGTTTAACAGAACAGCCCTGTTTAGCAGTTAGCTGTTTAATAGAACAGCCTTGTTAAGCAGTTAGCTGATTAATATAATAGTATACATAGTTTATTATTTTATAAGCGATCACTTTCAATATAAATTATATAAAAGCCGAGTAAATATCTAATGTTTCTTACATGCACTATTTTGGTGAATTCTCATACCTAGAAATTTCATATTTTTTCCCCATACATTTTCGACTCTGATACAATTTTTCATACAACTAATAATTATACAAAACCTCATTTAAAACACAGTTTGTATTAAATTTATCAACTTATACAACTTTCATTAATTTTCATACAAGTACTAATTATATTAACTCACATAAGTTCCAGATTTTCATATAATAGTCTTATTAACTCATACAAGTAATAATTTTT
>NW_023487682.1:0-1214 GCF_013731165.1 Rhagoletis pomonella | reverse complement strand
AGAACATTACAAAATATTCGACGAATTATAACAAATTTTGATCAAAAATTTAGACTTTTTCATTCAGATTTTTAACTGAGTGCAACAAAGTGCAAGTATAACAAACTGCAAGTTTGAAGAAGCTTGGACTAACCGTTGATTTTTGGCAATTTTTTGTTCGTACATTTTCTTACATACAAAGTATGTTCGAAAATTTTTTTTGTATGGAAAAAATGAATGAAGATGTTCTTCGGCAAGAAAAAAATTATTCCAAAAATCACGGAAGGCTACTTAAAATTTGTACTTCGTAAAATTAAATGAGCTACAAAGTAGATATGCATCTAGTCGAATGATTCGAATGTTGAAATGTAAATAAATAGATCAAAATTTTTATGAAACTTTCTGAGATTTGGCAAATTTTTGTGCAAAGTTCGATTTACATGGTTTTTGTTATATAACGAGCTACACAACAAAGAATGCTAAAATGTCTCTTCCCTATTTACATACATATATTCTTGCCACTGTATCTACAGCTTATATTTTTCATATCCATGAATTTTTTGAGGGAATCAGTCTTATTTTTATAATTTCTTTAAACTCTCGTTAGAATCGTTTCATAAAAAAAACCTAATAAATAATAATAAAAACCTTAAAAAATATTGGCGAGAATGATGACCGCAATATAGTGAGAGTACCAGTTTGACAGAGTAAAGCATAATCAAAAATCATAGAAAATAAGGATGCTGGCAAGGCATATTAAACAGCTAATAGCAGTAGAGCAAACACAACCCTGCCATGTAATTTGTTGTTGCTTGAGAAACCTAGAATGTCAGAACAGAAAGAAATCTAAACACGTTCGACCAATCAAAAAGGATGCTCATGTATGTGAATGTGAATGTGTATATGATTGTAGCAAAGTTTGACAGTTCAAATTTTTCACGAAATAGAAAAAAGTCAAAACTGCAGCCCTGCTGCTACTACCTTTGGATGCTGTCTATGTTTGTGGCTCCCCTATATTCTATGTTCTATGTGATAACGAAAGTCCTGGCACGTTTGTACGAAAAATTGTTTTTGGTCCAGAGTACAAGAAGACTCAGTACAAATATGAAAAATCCGATATTTCGGCTCTCAACGAAAGCCATCTTCAGGGACTCTAAATACAAAAACACTTAGAATACAACAAATTTAAACAAAAAGGGGGCAAATCGACTTACATTAAAAGAAAAAAGAAAAAC
>NW_023487681.1:0-1214 GCF_013731165.1 Rhagoletis pomonella | reverse complement strand
AATGAGAAGAAAATTTATACATCGGCAACATATATTCCAGGATTATCGGAGAGGATTAAGCACTCTAAAATGTTTGACAGAGAGAAATTTCACATAGCGTTCACGTATGATAATACTTTAAAACAAATATACACCAACACCAAAGACAAAGTTCCTAAAAATGAGAAATCTGACGTAATCTACAGAATACCATGCAATGGTGACGGGTCCCACATATGCGATATGGTATATGTGGGGACAACCAAATCTAAATTGAAGGCAAGGATTTCCGCTCATAAATCTAACATAAAATTAAGGAATAACTCTATGGACAATAAGACAGCCTTAACATCTCACTGCCAAAATATGGGACATTATCCCGATTTTGACAATGTAGCAATCTTACAGGAAGAGAAAAATTACAATAAACGTTATACTCTAGAGATGCTACACATCATGAACACCCCTAATAATAGAAGGATGAATTTTAAAACGGACACAGACAATTGCGCTCATGTCTATCGCAACTTAATTCTCACGCACAAAAACCAATAACGTAGGTGTCATGTGTTTATGTGTTCATGTGATTGTTCGTCGGTCCGCCACCAGTACTTCGTCCGACAATAACAATGCTATGCCGTGCTTTTCTACATACAGATTCTCTCCGTCCTACTGTCCACCACTACATGTATTGTTGTTTGTATATTTTTTGTTTACATTTACGGTATTTCGACTTGCCTAAATTCTCTTGTTTATGTTTAAGTGTTCTTTGAGCTTGTTTGTTAAGCCCAAAATACAATAACGCAGTGGCAGTGGCAGCGGCAGTTTTTCGAAATCAGCTGTTTTTTAGAAAGTGTGGTGTCCAATGAAGCGACTCACAATACAGCAGTGGCAGCTAGCAGTACTGCTCAGTTTAGCCCAAATTCTAAATTCACTGCCACTGCCTTCATCGCAGCAAACTTCGCATGCTGAATTTGACATAAATGAAACGCAGCCAACATCTGTTGATGTCACTGAAGCCTAAAAGGCAACAACAAAAATGTAAACAAACAAAAGGGAATGTCAAAAAAAGCAGTCACTGACAACGCCGTATTGTGTTTGCTGCGGCATTGACTGCCAATATTAGCAGTAACAGCTGATTTTAAAAACTGTCACTGCCACTGCCACTGCGCTATTGTGTTTTGGCCTTTAATATTTTTCTGCACATAGAATTAGTCGATTGGAAAAACTCAATA
>NW_023487680.1:0-1214 GCF_013731165.1 Rhagoletis pomonella | reverse complement strand
TTTTTTTTTGGCTGCTTTGATAGCTGCCTTCCTTTTTCTTTATATTTCTCTTCCTCTTTTAATTATTGCAACTTTTGTGTTTTTCGATTTTGAAACACTTTCGCTGATTTTTATTATTACAATGTGCAGTCATTACATTTTAAGCACTTGGAGGTAGCCAAACTTATTAAAAGCGATGGGCGGATAAGAGGGTTACAAACTAAGTGTAAAAAATAGTCCAGAAAAAAGTCTACAGTTGACAAATATTCGGAGGAAAGTCTTTAAATAAGAACATAAAAGCTGAGGTCTAATGTTTATTGGTATATATGTACATATGGGTTCAACACTATAAAAGGGTTGAGCTTTTTCCACCGGATTTATAAAATGTATTATATTTTAAGGCCTCCGCAAAAACATTTAGGAAAAAAATTAAGATTTACGTGAGCTAAGCAGATTTGAAAATAACTACAAAAATGTCATTATTTTGATATAAATTAAATAAAGTTGTACGCTAACACTCTGCTATCATCTGAGGTCAATTTTTAGATAAAAATTGCTTTAAAAACTCATTTTATTTATAAATTAAATTCAACACTTTTATTGAGCTTGAGGCCGTTTTATTTATAAAAAACTCGATTTCCGGAAGTAGTTTCAATTAGGTCCAACTGACGTAAATCGTAGTATTTTTCCAAAATATTTAGGCATAAGTGGTAAAATATGATAAATTTTATCTTTCCGATGGAAACCAAGTATAGATTTTTTTTGTATGCAGAGTGTTGCATCCTAATGTATATATGTATGTAGTTAGTGGTTGTACTCTACTACTCTTTGTTGCAAAAACCGCACACTAAAGAACTAGCTCTCCTAAAAGAACTCACCGGATCCTTCTTGAATAGCTGCAAGGAATCTCCCAACTTGCTAGCAGAGGTGCATTTGCCTGGTTGCCTATAACTGCTGACCACAACCCGAAACAAGCAGACTGGATTAGATGGTGTTTCTCTAGCTCTTCGTCCTAGCTCATGTCCTTTCTAACACCGCTTTTGGTAGGAAGTTACGGCCTGTTATTCCTCAAAGCTGGGGTAGACTGTACAGTAGGGTGGTCCAAAAATGTATGGGAGAAAAGTAAAATCGGAAATTTAATGCTCTCACCCCCTAGGATTATTCTATACCGAAAAAAATATACGCCTGTTTTTTTATTTTAAAATCAAAATATATTTAGAGGTCGCTCAAAGCGC
>NW_023487679.1:0-1214 GCF_013731165.1 Rhagoletis pomonella | reverse complement strand
AATACAAACCGATTCCGACATTTGTAGCAATTTTCCGCATCATCTGTTGCCTTACCATGAACGGTTTAAGAATTATTTACAAGTAAGACAGAGAATATTTACCGAACCCTTAACTGCCAATACCAAAAGAAATACTATTTCAAACATGGTTAACCGACACGGAAACTTTTGCTTTCGGCAGTGTTCGAAAGTGATCATCGATTGTACGCGCAGATTAAATTCTTAGACTTTGACGAGGTAGGACTGCTGGATACCGGAGCCAACGTTTCCTGTATAGGATCAACCTTGGCAACCACCGATTTTTCAAAATATCCACAATTTCATTCTTTTAAAGCCAGCGCTAAAACCGCAGACGGCAAACCACATTCGGTCATCGGTTACTTAAACGTGAATGTTGAATATCAAGGCGTTAAGAAGATATTAAAATTTGTTGTTATTCCAACTCTTGCAAGCCGAGTTATATTAGGTATTGATTTCTGGAAAGAATTCAACTTAGCACCAGGACTGATTTCTGCGATTTCCGCTGACAATACCACAGCCAGAGGTGAAGGTATCCTTGATAATGGCAGTCACATTTCTGATCCAGTAGATAGTTATAAAGTACCTCTTATGGACAGGCAGAAGCAACAGCTAGAATTTGTAAAAACAATGTTTCCGAGTTTTGAAAGTCAAGGTCTTGGACGCACGTCGTTAATTAAGCACAACATTGACATAGCTGATGCCAGGCCGATCAAACAAAGATTCTACCCTGTGTGCCCTAACGTAGAGAAACTGATGTTTGATGAGGTAGATCGAATGTTTGATTTAGGAGTTATTGAACCCTCTACTAGTCCATGGAGTTCGCCAATGCGCTTAGTCGTAAAACCAGGGAAAGTTCGTTTATGCCTAGATGCTAGGAAACTAAACGATGTAACGAAGAAAGACGCGTACCCGTTACCAAGCATCGAAGGGATTTTTGCTCGGTTGCCTAAAGCCAACATTATCACTAAGCTTGATTTGAAAGATGCTTATTGGCAAATTGAATTAGATGATGATTCAAAACCATTGACAGCATTTACAATACCAGGTAGGCCGTTATACCAATTTGTAGTTATGCCTTTTGGGCTATGTAATGCCCCATCAACAATGTGCAGGCTGATGGATGAAATTATTCCGCCAGAGCTTCGCTATTGTGTGTTTGGCTACCTGGATGACCTCTGCATTGTATCCGAAAC
>NW_023487678.1:0-1215 GCF_013731165.1 Rhagoletis pomonella | reverse complement strand
TTTTTTTCGGCCCTTGAAAATCGCACATCAAAAAGAAGACAATGAAAGGCTCTCGAAGAATACAGTCGTTTGGGCGAAGAAATTAAACACCTTAAGCCTTTCAAATTTACAATGGGCAAAGGCGTTACAGTGATGGTTGAATTTTCAGTATCAAGAACCCTTTTCGATGGGAAAAATGTGAACGCGATTGTAGGAAACAAAGCCACTCAAAGATGTGTCCCACAATTTCAACAATCAAAATGTTTTCATACCAAAGGAAGGCTCACTATCCCATGGCTTGGGCCTTTTACACTGTGAAATAAAAATTTTCGACCATCTGCTTCATATTGCTTATAAACAAGAAGTGAAAGTATGGGATGTCACCAAAAACATAAAAGGTACATAGGCACTGCTATTCTGTTATGGCGATAACTAGAAGGTTAATGAATTTATTAATAAGGATTTTATGAATTTCAGAGTCTGTTGATTTGTACGCTAGTCAAGTGAGAGATAGATTATATAATGCTTTTAAAATCAGAGTGGATCAAGTAATACAAGGCAAAGGGACATCCAACAATGGAAATCTTGCCCGAAAATTCCTTGATAGACCCAAAGACTTTGCCAACGCTTTAGATATTGACGAGGAGTTAGTTTGCAATCTCGCTACTATCACTAAAGTTTATAGAAGTGCGTTGGAGATTGAAGTAGAGGAGCTTAAAAAGTTTAGTGATTTTACTTATAAACTCCACTATATAAAATATCCATGGGCTCGCATGAACCCTTCCATGCATAAAATTTTACAACATGGTCCTGATATTGTGCGGCAGTTTCCAATGCCTGTTGCATTTTATGCGGAAGATGCTCTCGAAAGTATGCACAAAATACACAGAGAGACAATTCGGGAACATTCTAGAAGAAATAGTACAGAAAACGCTATCCTGGACACTTTCAACAGGGCAGTATACTTGTCAGACCCAATCCTTTCAATGGTTTATTTGGACAGAAGGCGAGAAATGCATAAGAAGAGACCACTTACTAATGATATTACTCGATTTTTGAAGCCAGGGTAAGATAAAAACGTTTAAATATAACTAAATTTATAAATATAATTATTTAACTAATAAAACCGCATTTTCAGACAGTGGACTGACCCTGAAGACAGGAGTAATGAGGATTGATGCATACAAAGAGCGACTGATAAGGACTTCGGTGGTCATTCTCCTCATCGTAAAATTT
>NW_023487677.1:0-1215 GCF_013731165.1 Rhagoletis pomonella | reverse complement strand
TATTGTGAATACCTGATCTATGGTGGATTTTCCAGGCCTAAAGCCACGCTGATAAGGTTCAATAACCTCGTTGACGGTGGGCTTCAGTCTTTCGCGCAATACACTCGATAAGACCTTATAACCTATGCTTAGAAGGCCGATTCCGCGGTAGTTGGCGCGTATGGCGGGTTCGCCGTGTGGATTGGGCAGAGCACACTTAAATTCCAGTCGACGGGCATGCGTTTAGCTGACCATATTCTGCAAACGAGCTGATGCATGCTCCTCATCAGCTCCTCGCCGCCGTACTTAAATAACTCGGCTGCCAGGCCGTCAGCTCCAGCAGCTTTGTTGTTTTTCAGCCGCGTAGTTGCTATTCGTACCTCGTCATAAGCAGGCGGTGGGACAGCTACTCCATCATCATCGACTGGGGACTCGGCTTCGTCTTCTTCCCTACTTTCAGCGCTGCTGCCATTCAGTAGGTTGTAAAAATATTCCCTCCATAATTTAAGTATATTCTGGACATCGGTCACTAGGTCGCCATTGTTGTTCTTACATGAGTTCGCCCCGGTCTTGAACCTTCCGTAAGTCGCCTAACCCTCTGGTAGAATTTTCGGGCGTTCTTCCTTCCGGCCAGCATCTCAAGCTCTTCGCACTCACATGTTTCGGCCTCTCTCTTCGTATTGCGGCAAATACGTCTCGCTTCCTTATTCAGTTCCCTATAACAGTCCCACATTGCTCGCGTTGCGCCCGATCGCAGCGTGGCCCTATAGGCGGCGTCTTTTTTCTCTGCGGCTTCTTGACATTCCTCATCGTACCAGTTGTTCTTTCGGGTTCGCTGAAATCCAACTACTTCTTCGGCGGCGGTACTTAATGATCGAGAAATGTGGTTTCACTGCTCGCGTATGTCGGATTGTTGAAAAGTGCTCTCAGAGAGCAGGTGTGTGAGTCGAGTGGCGAATAAATTGGCCGTCTGTTGTGATTGCAGCTTTTCGACGTTAAGCTTTCCTTGCATTGTTGGGCGCACATTTTTTTCTGCACAGAGGCGGGTGCGTATCTTGGCTACAACAAGATAGTGCTCCGAGTCGATGTCTGGCCCTCGGAGGGTACGTACGTCTAAAACGCTTGAAGCATGCCTTCCGTCTATCACAACATGATCAAATTATCATATAAAATGAAGTGCTTTGTGATTGGAAGAAGTTTGTGCGTTTGTTTTGTCTGCCTAAATTTTCGAGAAAA
>NW_023487676.1:0-1215 GCF_013731165.1 Rhagoletis pomonella | reverse complement strand
ACTACCAACAATTGTAATTGTCTTTTTTTTACTGAATAAGGACAATTTAATAGCAGTGCAAACTAGACAAACCTTTTTAAAATTTTGAGTTTTTCAATATAATTTTTTAACATTTCGTCGTAGGAGTGTCACGTAACGTAAGTTTGGAAATACCCATATTTTATTTAATCATATGTTTAGTCTACCTGCATTCGATACAATTGGAATCGAAGTGCGAATATGATCTTCAGTAATTCGAAACACAGTTGCAGGTATAAGGTGCGACACGAAATAATCTTCAGCTGATTAAATAAGCGTTAATTCGAAAATATCAATAATTGGTCACAACCCTTTGAACCCTGGAAAAAAACTGATTTGTACGCAAATTTTCCATAAATTTTGGTGCCCTCTGTAATTCGTATTTTTTTTTTTAACAATGCAAGTTATGCTAAACCTCTTATAAATCGTAATAGGAACGCAAATCAGAATACTGTGCAACTTTACTTCGAAAAAATAAAACATATAACTATAACGTTTACGTTTACCTTTAAGATACTCGTTTGCCATATTTTGTATGTATTTTTCCTGTTCAGGTAAAAACGCAATCTCTCTAATTCGAAAGCCTCATTAATTCGTAAAATATTACTGGTACCTTGTGATTGCGAACTATCGGGATCTCACTGTATTTTATTTTGGTTTATACTAAGGGTGGGTAACTCAGCAAATTTATAGGAGTTGACTCAATGACTCCAACTCACTTTAAGGAGTCAGCTCATTCAACTAACTCATTTGACTCTTTGTATGTTACACTCATTCGTATCGTAGACTCGTTTTGAGGCATAGATGCGGTATAGCGGCCGTTGAGATAAAACAAAACTTTAAAGTGGGCGTGGTCAGCTTCTTTCTACTGATTTGAAAGGTTTAATTTTTTTTGTGTGCAAATTAATAGGGCGGTGCTAGGGGGAGGGTAAAGGTGGAATTTTCAATATTTTCAAAAGCTTATATTTCGAAACCTATTGTACCGAATTTCAAAATGTGGATATGGTTGGAAAGGCAATTGATTTGATATGCACATCTTTATATATCTTACATACATACATATTTCGAGAAAAACTAAAAAAAAAACGAAATTATAAGAATTTGTGAGATTTGACATAACACCCGCAATACAAAATACATGTGGTTGTTATTGTTGTATTCTTGCCACCACCTTGTATAAATTCGCCTCGTGCAAAA
>NW_023487675.1:0-1215 GCF_013731165.1 Rhagoletis pomonella | reverse complement strand
ATACGTACATAAAAAAGAAGCAAATTCTGTTAACAAAATTCTGTGGGTTTTTACAAAACAAAAATGACTTTGTACCTTTTTCTTGTTTTTTGGGAGGCCATCCTAGTAAAACATGTTTTAAAACTTAATGTTCTTCTTAAAAATATTAAGCTCCATTCTTCTAAAATAAAAAATTATCGCCACATAAGTTATTTTGACAAAAATTCATAGATATGTGATAGCGTTTTTTATAAACAATTCTTATATATGTACAAATATCGATATAAGTAGGTATCGATACTTTCAGTCCGATACTTAGTAGGTATCGATACTTTCTTTCGATGCTACTTCCAAGTACAGGTATCGATACTTCCATGGTATTGTTTTATCCAAAGGTATAATAATAAAAGCTGGTCATAAAGTCACTTAACCTTATGTACAAACATACATATGTACATTCGTACATTTGTATGTAATTTTTTTCGAATTTCAGTTATTTCCATCGCTGGGTGTCATTTATGCATACTTGCTCTGCTATGCCATTTTTACGTAAAAATCAAAACCCAACAAAATTCTACATGTTAAGTGCTATGCGTTGGGTAACCGCTTACACGCAAAGCCCATTTAATAGATTCTTGTGTGACAACTCTCATGCAAAGCTAAGTATGCCTAACTGGGCTATAAGGACCGGTTACTCAGTGTCTGGTTATATATATGTATGAATATTTTTATTTGCCGAATAATTAGAAACCACTGTTAACGTGTGCAATAATATAACCAAACAGTTGTAAATGTCCGCCTTGCACCTTATTGCGGTTGATTACGCATCATCAAAAGAAGGTCTGGAATTGGCGGAATTACAAGGTAGCTAAATCAATAAATTAAGTAAGCGATCTTGCAGTAATTTAAGTTTAACTAAATAGATTCCAACAATGAGGAAATAAGCCCCCAAATTATCACCTCCCGTAGAAAGAAACGTGCGCATAAATCGTGTTCCAATAAAAGTAAAGCGAATTCAATGAAAAGGATGAAAGGAAAAAAGTATTTCGGATTCTCTACCAAAGATGGAAATTTCAAACAAAATAGCTATAAGACAGCAGGGAAAATTGGGCTAAAATGCATATCGGCCACATGTTTGAAAAGCGAAGTCAGGCACTGTGTACAGTTTGATGAATAGTGCTGATTAGGCATTTTTTAGTCATTTTGGAATATGTCGTGGGAAGCTAAGCGAGTTTT
>NW_023487674.1:0-1215 GCF_013731165.1 Rhagoletis pomonella | reverse complement strand
AGCAGGGATCGAACCTGCGAATTCGATGTTCAAAGTCAGAAGCGTTAGCCACTGAGCTATGTACATCCCGTAAACTCTGGTTGCTAATTCATTTTCCTTATTCAACCAACTATAAACCGTTCAAGTGCAGCTGATTTGCCGCTATTTAAACTCGACAGCGTGGTTGTTGTTGTCAATTCTATACATCCATTTGCTTATTTGCTTTTTTGTATAGTTTCAGGCAGGCTCTTCCTAAACTATGTATTTGTCAATGTTATTGTGGCTTGTTAACATTTTTTATTTTTAATATTTTTATTGAGCTTTGTACCACGATTGTTTATTAGGAAAAATTTAAAAAGCAACAAAGTCTAAGCGGTAGAAGTTATAGCACTATTTCGGAGATCACCACATCTCATCAGACTTTTTTTTTTCTAGACTTCAGCAGAGATCGAACCTGCGAATTCGATGTTCAAAGTCAGAAACGTTAACCACTGAGCTATGTACATCCCGTAAACTCTTGTTGCTAATTCATTTTCCTTATTCAACCAACTACTATCAAGTGCAGCTGATTTGCCGCTATTTAAACTCGACAGCGTGGTTGTTGTTGTCAATTCTATACATCCATTTGCTTATTTGCTTTTTTGTATAGTTTCAGGCAGGCTCTTCCTAAACTATGTATTTGTCAATGTTATTGTGGCTCGTTCACATTTTTTATTTTTAATATTTTTATTGAGCTTTGTACCACGATTGTTTATTAGGAAAAATTGAAAAAGCAACAAAGTCTAAGCGGTAGAAATTATAGCACTATTTCGGAGATCACCACATCTCCTCATCAGACTTCTTTTTTCTAGACTTCAGCAGGGATCGAACTTGCGAATTCGATGTTCAAAGTCAGAAGCGTTAACCACTGAGCTATGCACATCCCGTAAACTCTTGTTGCTAATTCATTTCCCTTATTCAACCAACTACTATCAAGTGCAGCTGATTTGCCGCTATTTAAACTCGACAGCGTGGTTGTTGTTGTCAATTCTATACATCCATTTGCTTATTTGCTTTTTTGTATAGTTTCAGGCAGGCTCTTCCTAAACTATGTATTTGTCAATGTTATTGTGGCTTGTTAACATTTTATTTTTAATATTTTTATTGAGCTTTGTACCACGATTGTTTATTAGGAAAAATTGAAAAAGCAACAAAGTCTAAGCGGTAGAAGTTATAGCACTATTTCGGAGATCACCA
>NW_023487673.1:0-1215 GCF_013731165.1 Rhagoletis pomonella | reverse complement strand
ATTAGAAAGGTATTTTGATGCTGATGTGCAGGCAATTTTTAAAATTTCAAATTAGTTTAAAATAGAGCGAAAAAATCAATTCAAAATTCACACCAATACCAATGCCATACATGTACATGGTTGGGGCGGAAATGCCTCCTAAATGTATGCTTTAATATTGATAGTGAATTAAAGAAACGTGCTAAGCAGCAATTTAGGAATAAGATGTATGTATGTATGTACATGAATAGATTAGCCTTAAACAAGGATGAAGATAATTTTGAGTATGGAGAAGAAGAAAGGGATAAATACAGAAATTAAAATAAAAGTAAAGAAACCTAAATATAAAGACAAAGAGGAAGGAAAATTTAAATACCTAACCTAATAACAATGGTGGGGGTGAATATGTAAATGAAGAAAAGAATGGACATATTTAGATCAGGATAAAGGAAAGGATAAAGATGAAGAAGAAGATGAAGACCAAGACGAGGAAGAAGATGAAGATGAATATGAAGATAAGGATAAAGATAACTTATCTTAACTTAACCCCTTAACTTAACTTAACTCCACCTGAGTTCGCTACACATTAATTCACCACACCTTAACTCCCCACACCTAAATCCACCACTACTTCACTCCCCACACCTAAATTCACCACACCTTAATTCACCACACCTAAATCCACCACACTTTAATTCACCACACCTTAACTCACCACACCCCAACTTTCTCACCACATCTTAACTCACCACACCTTAATCTACTACACCTTAATTCACCACACCTCAACTTTCTCACCACACCTTAATTCACCACACCTCAACTCACCACACCTCTTAAGACCACCACACCTGAATTCATAACACCGTAACTCCCACACCCGGCACACTGCAACTCATCACACTCAATTTCAACACATGACATGATATCACTAAAGAAACAATATATAGAAAAAGAGGAAGGAAAATTTAACTACCTAACCTAATAACAATGGTGGGGGTAAATACGTAAATGGAGAAAAGAATGAAGATATAGATCAGGATAAAGGAAAAGATAAATATGAAGACGAAGGTGAATATGAAGATGAAGATGAAGATGAATATTAAGATGAAGATGAAGATGAAGATGAAGATGAAGATGAAGATGAAGATAAAGATAAAGATAAAGATAAAGATAAAGATAAAGATAAAGATAAAGATAAAGATAAAGATAAAGATAAAGACAAAGACAAAGATA
>NW_023487672.1:925-1215 GCF_013731165.1 Rhagoletis pomonella | reverse complement strand
GGCAGAGATTCTACTGCAATTTGTGGTGTCCGCATTTAGTTTATTACACAAATGGAGGATCCTTCAGTTTTACGCCGACCCTGAATAGCAAGTGGGGTCTATGTAAATTTTTTTTTTCATGGCAGAAGTGCAGTCTGATGTTTGCCATTGCCTGGCGAGGAGCGACCACTGTTAAAAAAAAAGAAAAACAAATTGTTTCGCGACATTGCTTGGACCACACATATGTCCTACCCAGAAAAGTACATATCTCTAACAACTCGCCTATGCTAGCTACGGGGGGGGGGGGGGGG
>NW_023487672.1:0-825 GCF_013731165.1 Rhagoletis pomonella | reverse complement strand
AATGGGAAATAATACCAAAATCTGAGTTTTGCTTTATTTCCAACAAAAGTTGGAAATAAAACAAAGTTTGCCTTATTTCCCATTGCTTATTTATACTATTTGCTTAAAAAAAAAAAACAGTTTACTGACAGAAGGAAAAAGAACTTTGTTTATTCCAAAAATACAATTAAACCAAGGCACATTGAACAGGTAATATCAGTATAGCAGCTGATTTGATTTTTTTCAAATTATTTGTTCTCGAAAATGTCAAATATTTTACATTTCTTTCATTTTTTCAATTTAAATTTTTTATCTTTTTCGTATTTCGCATGGCACGCTTTGATGTAAAAGAACAAAATCAGAACAGTTTTTGGTACCTTCGATACCAGAAGCAATAACAAAATACAGGCAAATGTTGTTTTTTGCTCAAATGCTCTAAACCTGTTTGATATGCCTTGAATTAAACAAAAAATGTGATATGATTCATATGAAGAAAGTAATATTCACAAAATATTTTTACACTTATGAAGAGTCTAACAAAATATAGGGAAACCATCGTCTTTAAAAACTGTTCCGCATATTGGACATATCGCTTTTGTATGAATTTTTTCTGCCTGCTTTTTAATATATGTTAAAAACATTGCTGGAAAACCTTAAAATGTTTTCATAAAACCATGTCGCAATAAACAGATGAAGTAATAAAACAGCTTTCTCGCTTTATTTTCTGATATTCGGCATTTTATAGGAAAATTTTCAAATAAAGCAGTGGCACCTGGTAAATTCCACTATGGGTGGGATGCAGCATGCAATAACACCATACACAATAATTCCCATTACTTGGACATT
>NW_023487671.1:0-1215 GCF_013731165.1 Rhagoletis pomonella | reverse complement strand
GATGGATTGAGGCCTGGGCTACCCAACGACTACTCCATATTAATAGTAAAGTTAGAAACGCAGTTTTTGAGCTATGTGTGAGTCGTTTTTGCTTTATTAACCGACTTCACAAAAAGGAGAAAGGTTATCAACTCGTCGGAATATATATTTTTTTATTTTTTGTTTTATGTATGTTACCGCATATCTTTGGACCACGTTAACCGATTTCTATTTGGTTTAGATCCGATCATCAGATCGTGCAGAAATCAACGATATCTAATCTAAAATTTTTATATGAGAATTGAAGTCGGTTTTGTTTTTTGCTTAAAAATTACTTGTTTTAGTTTTTGAATAGTGTTAAACTGAAAAGTATCGTTAAAAATTTTCGTTTAATTGAACTCAATGACCCCATAGTAGGAGAATTTATCCACCAAAACATCAAAGAAGTTGCGAATGGCCTCGCTGAACTCTGCGGACGAGTTAAGTCATATGGTGATGACAGAACATTGTCGGTATTGATGCAGAAGACCCTGTTCGTAGTTTTCATTGTAAATTTTCCATTCAATTGCCATGAATACTTCTTCGGCGACAAAAATTTTCTCATACGTAAGTGCATAATGCTGTTTTCGTTTCTACCAAAAAGTGTCGCCTTTTGATTGCTCCTTTCTCTTTTCGTGTTCGATTCTAAACTAAAACCCAACCAATGAGAAAATTATCAGTTTTCTGGCACCAGCATTGTCGGGCTCATTAGTAAAACACAATTCATAAGTGATTTCCATTTTTATGCTTTTAATTGTTTTAATGTAATTAAAATAACGTAATGTTATTAAAATATCAAAATTTGTTTCGAATTGACTTTTTCAATGGCTACAGTCAACTGGTTGGTTACTTAAAACGACAATATTATGAAATGCATGAGCTAGACAAGGATCAGTAGGCCAAAAACATGCACTCTTACAGCGTGGAGTGTAACATTAAACATATTTTTCACCATGGAAACGCAACATTTCGGAAGAAACGAAAACACCATAAGTATGTATGCCTGTGATTATTCTAAGTGGCCAATGTGTCTATTGTAAGCATGGTGTGCTGTCTTTGCTGACATTCGTCTCCTGGTAAATTATTTTCTGTTCCCGCATGACATTTCGATGAATTCGATTTGAAATTTGGCTTCTCTAGGGAAGTGTACGGCTAGATTTTGCACGAAGCAATACTTCACCAATATTTTTAAGTAGA
>NW_023487670.1:0-1215 GCF_013731165.1 Rhagoletis pomonella | reverse complement strand
AAAAAAATTAACAGAATCTGTAAGAGACCGAGAGCTCTTCCCATTAAAATGCATACAAGTTGGAATGTTGGACCCACTCTTTTAGAGCGAATATAGTTCCAAAAGGCCTTGGGGTTTACTTTCAGCTCAGACTCAAACTATTTACATATTTATTATATAGAAATTTGTCTAAGACGTTAAATTGCTTCATATAATAGGAGTATTTATCTTTAAAGCTAATGATGTTGCGTTCCTTATACAGCTTGTAGTATTTATTCCTTTTGTTTTTTAAAGCTTTAAGATTTTTAGTATACCACGGGAGTTTATGAAGTCGAGGCGGTAGTGATGAAAGTTTATTAGTGAATAGTTCATTCAATTTATGTAGAAAAGATTCAAAGCACAAAGAGACATCTTGCGAATTCAGAATAGTCTTCCAGTTTACCTCAGAAATAGCAGCATTTAATTCATTAAAATCGGCACCACGAAAGTCGAAGGAGTCACGATTTTTAACTTCAATAGAAAAAATATCGTAGAATTCTAGAGTTACGATAAGAGGCACATGATGTTTATCAGTGGCGCTAATCGGAAAACCACATTCATTCAAACTAAATATTAAGTTCTCATCAACAAAAATAAGATCTAAAAATTTATTTAATTTATTAAAAAATGTATTGATTTGAATGAGATTAAAACTAAAAGACTATCTATAAGATAAATTTCAAGAGCTCTATTAATATTTGTTGGAGTTAAAATATAATTTTTTTGCAAACAGGACCATTTCAAATCAGTGAGATTAAAATCACCTTCGAAGCAGAAATTAAAATTTTCATTAAGCTCAACAAGATGCATTATATTATTAACATGACAGCTATACAGATCATCCGTACTAATTGGTGGGATATAAGACACACATACATATATCAGTAATTTACGAGCAAGGCCAAAAATACACACAGTTGATCAATAAGAGAGTCGCCATCCAATAGTTGTATAATTGAAGAACGTAAACAGCTTTTAACGGCAATTAAAACACCACCGCCCTTACGATGACCAGTTTTAATGGCGTCTCTATCCTTTCGCTGTCGCTGTCGGCCGCTGTGGTGTAGTGGTAAGCAGTGCGCGCTTCCACTCCGCAACGCCTGGGTTCAAACCCTGGTCAAAGCAACATCGCAAAAAATATAGAAAAAAAGTTTTTTCTTAACAGCGGTCGTCCGTCGGCAGGCAATGGCAAAACCT
>NW_023487669.1:895-1215 GCF_013731165.1 Rhagoletis pomonella | reverse complement strand
AAAGGGCTGCCACCTGTTTAAAAAGTCAAATTTAACTATATCTATATATATAATACGCGAAAGGACTTTTCGTCCAGGTCATCAGATCTGAACCATTCGTTTGATTTTAAAAAATGAGGTATCAAATTAAAGGGCTTGATATATATATTGTATATAGTTACTAAGCCACCTAGTACCGGGATTTTAGTCCCGGAATCCCAGGGTCAAGCCCTCGAGATACCAGGATCACGGGATATAACTTAATTTACGACCAAATTAAAAAAAAAGGAAACTCAGACACTGTAACTGCATAAAAGAATTATAAAATGCAACCCTAAAAA
>NW_023487669.1:0-885 GCF_013731165.1 Rhagoletis pomonella | reverse complement strand
ATACAACTTATACAATATGAGGCATTCTTTTTCATATCGAACACCAAATTTGGTGTCACAATTTCAATTGGCTTCACATTTTTCCTTTTTTTCTTCGGATATACACATGATCTGTCAAATTTTGGATTTTTTCGTGATTCTGACTAATCATGTACTGCTTGAAATTGTTATATCTCGGGTTCTGTCATCGTAGAGACTTCATTGTTGACTCTCACAAAATGAACCACCTCGTCATAAAAAAAAGTGTTTTAAAAAATTTTTTGGAACATGTTTTTTATAAAGAACTTTAAATCCCGCATTAACTGGTCCTCACTATGCAAATCAACTTAAAAAAATTGAACTGTTAATCAGTGTTTCCAGGTCTTCGGCATGAGAAAACGTCCCTCTTGGTCTGAAAAACGTCATTTCCTACCCAAAAACGTCTTTTTCAAATGAATGCACAAAAAATATTCTTAATAAACTTTTATTGTATACAAAGGTACATATGTACGTAAGGTATATTAAAATGTCATTTCAACAGAGAACATTTAGAATTCATTGTAAACTGGTTTGAGATCGTTAATATAAAAATGATTTTATACATACACTTGTGATCAGCTGATTAAGTCATCAACATTTTGATCGATTTTGGCTGTTTTTCTTTTGGCTGATTTTCTTTTGTTTACTTAATGTTTATTATTTTTTTAGAATTTTTTTGAGTATGCAGTTTGATAGCCCATTGAATTTCAGGGCAATAATGTGCAAGTTTAAAGGAGCTACATAATCGCGTTGATTTTTGATAATTTTTTTTTTCTTGTAGACATTTCGTTAGGGGATCGGTTGTCGAAAATACTTTATTTCTTCACTGCATGTAAGAGGGTTGCCACCTGTTTAAACAATCAAATT
>NW_023487668.1:0-1215 GCF_013731165.1 Rhagoletis pomonella | reverse complement strand
ACGTATAAAGGACTATGATTTAAGGGTATGCACCTGGAATATCCGGATCCTTAATGGGGAAGGTGCCTCTGCCCGTCTGATTGATGTCCTCGGGAAGACAAAGGCTCAAAGGCAAGGAAAAGTAAGCGTGAAGCCTTGCGACGTCCACTACAGTTGCCACGTAAAGGAGCGCAAATTCGGTGTTGGATTCGTGGTAGGAGAGAGACTCCGTTGCCGAGTACTGGCGTTCACCCCGGTGGACGAACGTCTAGCCACAATCCGCATCAAAGCTAGATTATTCAACATCTCGCTCATCTGCGCCCATGCCCCGACGGAAGAGAAGGATGAGGCCTCCAAGGATCTCTTCTATGAGCGCTTGGAACGTACAAATGAGCGCCGCCCCCGACACGATGTCAAAATCGTGCGATATTAATGCCAAGGTGGGCAAGGAAGGGATCTTTGGCGCCACTGTCGGAAAATTCAGCCTCCACGACGAAACGTCCGATAACGGACTGAGGCTGATCGACTTCGCCGGGGCCCGGAATATGGTAATATGTAGTACTAGGTTCCAGCATTAGAACATCCACCAAGCTACATGGCTGTCTCCAGATCGAAAAACGAGAAACCAAATCGATCATAATGTCATAGACGGAAGGCATGCTTCAAGCGTTTTGCACGTACGTACACTCCGAGGGCCAAACATCGACTCGGACCACTATCTTGTTGTAACCAAGATACACACCCGCATCTGCGCAGCAAAAAATGTGGGCCCAACAATGCAAGGAAAGCTTAACGTCGAAAAGCTGCAATCACAACAGACGGCCAATTTATTCGCCACTCGACTCACACACCTGCTCTCTGAGAGCACTCTTCAACAATCCGACGTACGCGAGCAGTGGAACCACATTTCCCGATCATTAAGTACCGCCGCCGAAGAAGTAGTTGGATTTCAGCGAGCCCGAAAGAACAACTGGTACGATGAGGAATGTCAAGAAGCCGCAGAGAAAAAAGATGCCGCCTACAGGGCCACGCTGCGATCGGGCGCAACGCGAGCCATGTGGGGCCGTTATAGGGAACTGAAGAAGGAAGCGAGACGTATTTGCCGCAATAATAAGAGAGAGGCCGAAATACGTGAATGCGAAGAGCTTGAGATGTTGTCCGACAGGAAGAATGCCCGAAAATTCTTCCAGGGGTTAGGCGACTTACGGAAGGTTTCAAGACCGGGGCGAACTCCTG
>NW_023487667.1:0-1215 GCF_013731165.1 Rhagoletis pomonella | reverse complement strand
GGTGCAAACAAAAAATTCAATCTAGGGCACGACGTGAACCACTTGACTAGGGTTCGAACGATACTATCGATATTGAGTAAGTATCGATACTGAGGGTATAAAAATGAGTACTTTAATATTCGATACCTTATTTGGTGATTTTACCCGATACTTTGCAAAGTACTCGTAGTATCGAATACTTATTAAAAAACACACTTTTTAAATTTTTTCTTCCATTAGCAACCCAATTTTCTTTGCTTATATGGATTACTAGCATTCAATTTTGTCAATCACTTAAAATAAACTGAAATTGCGTGTAGTCTGTTGCATAACATAAACCAAATAAGTGAAGGTTTAGTGGCCTTATTCATAAAAAAAAGTAGCTTTAAAGAGCTTAATAAAATGACATTTTCATACATTTTTCAGTTTATAAACCTTTTTTATTTTTTATGAATAAGGCCATAAAACTTTACGCAAAGTTCACGAAAATGCAGAATTTTTAGAAACTTTTTGGGTATGCAGTTTTGTAACCTATTCAAGTTTACGTGTAGCCTTCTACCGTTGACTTTAGATTCAAACTTCCACATTATTATACTAAAATTGAATAGGATACAAAAATGCATACCCAAAAAATTTACAAAAATTTTTTAATAAAATTTGAAATTCGTGAAAGTATATATATATATATATATATATATGTATGTATGTATGTACATTTAACGTTAAAATTAGTTCTAACGTGAAAGTAAGTTTTGCAGTGAAATAAAAATCAAATATTTTAAATTTCTATTGTTTTAATTTCAGGAAATAACTAGATATAAGATTGAAGAATAAAATAATTTTAGTATCCCAAATACGTATTTTAATGTGTCCGATACTGAGTAGTATCGATACTTTTTCCCTGATACTTTTAGAGTATCGATACCATGATCTCAATGCCAGAATGAGTACTCAGTATCGATACCAAAGTCTGAAATTTCGAACCCTACACTTGACAACTAACCGACAGTGTCCTGCATACATGAAGAAACTAGAGCATAAGAAAAATAGAGCCAGCTAATAACAATTACAGTCAGTTAATATGAACCCTGGTATGGAGTTGACGGTTCACCCAGTACATGAAAAGTATAACAGTCACTTGAAATGCGTTTATCTTAACATAAGTAGTATAGTAGCTAATAGAATAGAGCTTGAAAGGCTAATTGAAATTGTTGATCCGAATATAGTTCTATGTTC
>NW_023487666.1:0-1215 GCF_013731165.1 Rhagoletis pomonella | reverse complement strand
AAACCGGGCGAGCAAAGGAACAGAGGGTAAATTAGTAGGTATGTATAGTATTTTTTTTTTTCTCCAGTTCTCTTGGCAAACAATTTGCCTTATATGTATACTAAATATTAACATCCTCAGCTTTTTAAGTGTACCTATTTGTGTAGTACATTAAAACAGTTGAAATATCACGATGAAATACATATATGTTTGTATGGGAAAAGGTAATGTATGGTAATGTATAAGTTCATGTATTACTCTTATAGTCTACACATTACATCGTACATGAATCTAAAGATTCTACATAAACACAGTCAACGTCCTACGAATGTAATGTGAGGCGTGTCGCTTTGAAAATCGATAAATACATAAGTAAAGCAAACCAACTATAGTGTTCGAAGCGCAGGATTTAAACCCGCCGCAACATGTTTCCATTCTGCTAGAACCAGGGACGTGAACCGAATGAAAAATTTTGTCGGTTCGGTTTAGCGGTTCGAACCGTTTTTGCACTTTTGGATTGGTTCGTCAAAGCGGTTTTTTGGTCTTTGAACCGGGGTTTAGGTTCGGTTCAACGGTTCGAAAAACAAACAAGTAATAAAGTCTAAGTTCGGGCGGAGCCGAACATTAAATACCCGGCGCAAGTATTAAATATATGATTTTCACCTTTCCGAAAACCACCCCAACATGGTATACCGGGGTGTATCAATTTTGAGTAATTTAGCGTCCTTAAATTTCGAAATATTGAAGTGTCAAGCATTTCTGAAATTTACCGTTATATGAAAAGTGGCCTCAGTTTTAGTCTGATTTCAATAATTTTCAACGTTTTGCTTTTATTTGGCAAGCGCAATAGCCATACGGAGTTTAGTATAAATTGGTAGACCGGTTACTGAGATACATATATGTGATCATAAGTGGGCGGTGCCACGCCCGTTTTCCAAAATTTTATCATAAACAAGTGCGCTCGGGTATAAAAAATAACGCGCAAGTTTAAGCGTCAAGTGCAACAACGCGCAAGGGTAAGGGTCAAGTGTCTGTCAAATGAGATGGGTTGCCATTACATTTGATATTGTCACATGGTAAACAAACATGGTAGGTATTACCATGTTTAACAAAAAAAAAAGTGGGTACATTTATCTATTAAAACTTAGTTGAAAGAACCTTTAAACCTTTATGGAAAGTGGTTCGGTTTTCGGTTCGGATCAAACATTTGTGGAAAATTTCGGTTCGGTTAATGGT
>NW_023487665.1:701-1216 GCF_013731165.1 Rhagoletis pomonella | reverse complement strand
GTTTTTTTTTGTTATTTTTTGGCCTTATAACAATTATATTCAACAATTTTTATTGAGCTCGAGGCCGTTTTTTTATGAAAATCTATTGTGGAAAAGCAATAATAATTTGAAAAAATGGTAGAAGTGATAGCTAGTTTGGAAATCACCACATTTCCTTATCAGACTTCTTCGAGTAGGCTTCAAACCGACGATCCCACTAACCCAGAAAGTTGCCTACCACTTTGCTTTTTTCCACTATTTTCATTTTTTTGGTGGAAAAGCAGCAATAATTTGAAAAAATGGTAGAAGTGATAGCTATTTCGGAGATCACCACATTTCCTCATCAAACTTCTTTCAGTAGGCTTCGAACCGACGATCCCACTGACTCAGCCAGTTGCCTATGCACCGTGCTAAGTACGCCTTGTATATTATCGTTTGCTTTTTTCCACTATTTTAATTATTCCGCTGCAATTCACTTGAGCACGTGCTTTTTGGTATTGTTGGTTTTTGCTAATAGTTCTATTTTTAGAATGTTT
>NW_023487665.1:226-601 GCF_013731165.1 Rhagoletis pomonella | reverse complement strand
TATATTCAACAATTTTTATTGAGCTCGAGGCCGTTTTTTATGAAAATCTATTGTGGAAAAGCAACAATAATTTGAAAAAATGGTAGAAGTGATAGCTATTTCGGAAATCACCACATTTCCGCATCAGACTTCTTTCAGTAGGCTTCGAACCGACGATCCCACTGACTCAGCAAGTTGCCTATGCACCGTGCTAAGTACGCCTTGTAAATTATCGTTTGCTTTTTTCCACTCTTTTAATTTTTTTATTATGCCAACACAATCAAGCGGAGCTATTCCGCAGCAATTCTCTTGAGCATGTGTTTTTTGGTATTGCTGGTTTTTGCTAATAATTCTATGTTTAGAATGTTTAACTTTTAGGTGTGCTCGTCCTTAAGT
>NW_023487665.1:0-126 GCF_013731165.1 Rhagoletis pomonella | reverse complement strand
TTTTTTTGTTATGCCAACACAATCAAGCGCATCTATTCCGCTGCAACTCACTTGATCATGTGGTTGTTGGTATTGTTGGTTTTTGCTAACAATTCTATTTTTAGAATGTATAAATTTTAGGTGTGC
>NW_023487664.1:0-1216 GCF_013731165.1 Rhagoletis pomonella | reverse complement strand
GGACAATAACCACGCCCACATC
Source organism: Rhagoletis pomonella (assembly GCF_013731165.1). Classification (NCBI taxonomy): domain Eukaryota; kingdom Metazoa; phylum Arthropoda; class Insecta; order Diptera; family Tephritidae; genus Rhagoletis; species Rhagoletis pomonella. Next base: position 1,194 of record NW_023487664.1, on the reverse strand, counting down.
CCATATAACGGTAATTTCGAGAAATGCAAAATCTTCGATAAATCAGTAAATATTGAAGCTAATTTATTCAAAATTGATGGTTGCAACAATTCTTTACCAAGAAATACGTTTATGACAAAATTTTGGAAAATGGGCGTAGCACCGCCCACTTGTGATCACATATATGTATGTATCTCGTTAACCGTTCTAGCAATTTGTACCAAGCTCGGTATGGTTATTGTGCTTGCCACATAAAAGCAAACCGTTGAAAATTGTTGAAATCGGACTAAAATTGAGGCCGCTTTTCATATAACGGTAAATTTCAGAAATGCTTGAAATTTCAATATTTCGAAATTTAGGGACGCTAATTTACTTAAAATGTATACACCCCGGCTTATCATGTAGCGGTAGCTTTCGGAAAGGAGGAAAACATATATTTAATACTTGCGCCGGGTATTTAATGTTCGGCTCCGCCCGAACTTAGACTTTTTTACTTGTTTGATATAAAATTTGCATTTTCTACTCACATTGACTACATAGTTTCTAAATCATTATCTATGCTTGCTTTTGTTCGTCGTAATTGCTCCTGCTTCTCGGATCCTTATACTTATAGAACGCTCTACACTGCTTTCGTAAGATCGCGACTGGAATATGCTGCATTTATTTGGAGACCTTATCATGCTACCTACGTAAATAGAATAGAGCGTATCCAGAAATCATTTATACGTTTTGCGCTGTCCTCAATGAAATTCACGGAACTAATTCCGACATATCTTTCGCGTTGTATGCTGCTAGACTTAAAGTCTTTGACTAGTAGAAGGGCGTTTCTGTCAGGTTCCTTCGTGGCTAAAATTTTAGGAGGTTATGTCGACTGTCCTGAGCTTTTAAGCAGAATAGGCTTCAATGTGCCATCACGCAGTCTTCGGCATGTGGATATATTTTTCATTCCATTTGTTAAGTCGTATTATTCTCTTAATGCGCCATTGATCAGAACTTTAATTGAATTAAATCAATGTTATTCTTTGGATATCTCGCTTCCAAGAGGCTTGGTAACTTTATGTTTAAGCAATCATTTTAAGTAACTTAAGTTTAGTCGTCTTAGTCAGTAAAAATTTTTTGTATTCATTGACTAATAACAGAATAAATAAATAAATAAATAAATAAATAAATAATCCAAAGGGCATCACCGTGAATTGCCACAGACCGTCTCCAACG
>NW_023487663.1:0-1216 GCF_013731165.1 Rhagoletis pomonella | reverse complement strand
GCAAGTTCGGAGTTAGTCAAAAATCGTGCTGATTTTTGAGAATTTTTTTTTTTTGAGGTTGTTTTGCATTTTTTCCATATAAAGTATTTTCGAAAAAAAAATTTTTGTATGGAAGAGACTGCGTGAAGAAAAGTTGCCAAAAATCAACGGTAATTGCTAGCTACTTAAAACTTGCACTTTATTATAATAACCCAAAACTACCATCAATTTTCTCACAGATGATAACAGTATATCGACAACAAGTTACTCAGATCGTGATGATTTTGACTTTGCCTCTTTGAGCTGCGATGAAGAGCTCAGTCCAAAGCCTAGTATCGAGAGAAATGTCAAAAATAATTCCGATAGCAGTTCCAGTCGTGCCTCTGCTAAAACTTTTGAAAATAAGTCTCTCATAATGGATCGTATATTTAAAAATATGAGCACGAAAGCGAAAACATCCATTAAAGTTCAAAGCATAGGTATACAAAAAGGTTCGTCACCCAAAGCTGACATCAATCAATTGTTTGACGAACTACGCGGTGATTGTGAGGCTAAAGTAAAAACATCAGAAAGTGTCCCGAAAAAACATACCAGTTTGATAAGCCCCGAAAATGTGAAAGTCAAACAAAGGCAACAACCTTCCCAAACGGAAAGTCCATCGTCTTCGAAGCGTGGATCGCGAGAAACTCGAAAGAAGTCAAATGCCAGCGCAAAAAGTCAAAAAGAAATATCCAGACTCCAATCTGAACTAGGTATGAGCCAAGAGGAGATAGTTAAGCTGATTAACGAAGGGCAAAGAAAATCTAAAAGACGTTGCGCTACGAACAGGCCAAAAAAGCTAGTCGAAATGTGGAGCTCAGACGAGTATGAAGAGTTTTTGTCCACGAAAGATATCATAGCTCTCATAGAGGAAAAAGAAAAAAAATTGAGCACGTGTAGCAACAAAAATAAAGTCATTGAACCTCCTAAGTTAATACCAAGTAGACGCAAAAGTGTACGGTGTTTAGTTGATAAGGACGAAAGACTTCTAGGTGGCCCTGCAGGTGCAGAAAAGAGCAGAGAAAGAAAACATAGTGATTTTAAGGCAATTGTAAATAACGAAAAAACATTAAATAGCGTCCTTGCACTAGTGTTGTAGTTAATAAGAAGAACACTAGTAATAATAATAATAATCAGTGCTATAAAAATCGGAGAAAAAACCAATCAAATCAATCATCTCCACGGCGGAAACGCTTGG
>NW_023487662.1:0-1216 GCF_013731165.1 Rhagoletis pomonella | reverse complement strand
CCTTCCCTTCCCTTCCCTTCCCTTCCCTTCCCTTCCCTTCCCTTCCCCAAATTCACATTTAAAAGTTTTTTTGGGCAAACACGTTGCAAGCCTAATTTCCTAATAAAAAAAAAAATCTCAGAGTTTCCAAAAGATTTCACAAAATTTGTTAAAATGTAAATATGTAGTACATTAAAGTGAGTTCAAGCACAGACAGCGAGCTGCTCTACCTACTTACATATGCACCATTTAAAGCTCTTGAAAGCTCGCACCCAGACTCGTTCATACACTGCCGGAACAAAGTATTAGCACAACAAATTTTTCACAATATATGCTACAATTTTTATTCTAATATTTTTCCGCCAATTTTGTAAAAAAATGTGGTTCATTCCACAACGAAAAGCATAAAAATATAATTCCTAAACTTTGTGCAAAACTCACAAAAGTTCAACAAATTTTCATGCAAATTTTCAACTCTTTAGTCAGATTTATTATAATAAAGTACAAGTTTTAAGTTTTAGCTAGGAATTACCGTTTATTTTTGACAGTTTTTTTCACGCAGTCTCTTCCATACAAATTTTTTTTTTTAATACTTTATATGGAAAAAATGCAAAACACCTTCAACAAAAAAAAATCTCAAATATCAAAGCGATTTTGGACTAACTCCGAACTCGCATTTTTTACTAGAATTTAATGAGCTGCAAAACTGCATACTCAAAAAAAAAAATTTTGTTATCTGATTAAAAAGTTGAAACTTTGCAGAATTTTCGGGAGTTTTTCACAAAGTTTAGGAATTATTTTTTTATGCTTTTGTTTTTTAGAATGAACCGTATTTATATATAAAATTGGCGGAAAAATATTAGAATACAAATTGTTGCATATATTGTGAAAAATTTGCTGTGCCAATACTTTGTTCCGGCAGTGTGGAAGTATTATATGTACCACCAACGCTGTTGTTGCCCACTGGCGCGCAGTCAGTCTGCCTGTCGTCACGTTAATGGCTGCTGCTTAGTTTCGACACCTGAACTTAGTTTGGATTAACGGTTGCTTTGTTGGCATTATTGCTACCGTTACCGTTGTACATTTTTAGCTTTAGCCATTGTTGGGCAGCTTCGCAACACAGCTTCCTTGTTTGTTCCGATGTCTTCGGCGGCGATTGCTGATTGTTGTTGTTGTTGTTGTTGTTGTTTATATTGCCGGTTTTCCTGCAAGTTGCTGTTTACGGTTGCCGCTGCTG
>NW_023487661.1:0-1216 GCF_013731165.1 Rhagoletis pomonella | reverse complement strand
TAACGTTACGTATGCGCTTTGCTTATGTTTTGAAATCTCTACTATCTTCAATTTTTTCACGAATTGTTAATAGACAATTACTTTTAATACAGTGTACAATATATATTATTAAGCGCATTAACTTTGTAATGTGCATTTAAGATTCGATACGATATAAGGGGTCTGGTACTCGATTCCAAAAATTATCGAGTTAAAAGTATCGGTATCAAATGGAAAAAGAATCGAAAGTTTGCCATTGCCTTCCGAGGGGCGACCGTTATTGGAAAAAACTTGTTTAAGTTTTAGTTTTTGATGTTTGTCGGAAACTTTGCTCGAAGCCAGGCCCTGCGGGATGGTAGCGCGCACTGCTAACCACTACACCACAGTGGCCGCCGTGTATGTAGCCATGTCAAATTTCAGGGTATTAGCGTAAGGTGTTGCAGAGATAAGCAATATGAGTATTTCAGTTTGTATGGGAGCTGCCACGCTCCTTTTCCAATACTTACCACATTTTGCCGTAAGTACGCTACTGATTGTCCAGAATGGCAGCGGTCGGCGGTAACGCGGTCAATGGTTAACGGCTGTCAGAATTAAAACTCACAAAGCCAAAGGGAATGGAACATAATTCCGGTGGCAGCGTTTTTACCGTCAAAGTTTTTCGGTTGATTTGAATTTATTTATATTCTTACAGTCCAGCGGGGGCAGCACAGAATTATTTGTAACTATTTCTATTATTTTTACAAGTTTGCAACCATTTTTATTTCCATCAAATCTATATGAGAGATGCCGTTTTTAAATCGATTAAATCGAAGATCGATTAATCGAGCCCTTCCGATTCGATTTTTTAGTTCCGATTTGATCCGTGAATCGTACAAAAAAAATCGAGAATCGATATTCGATTTTTTGCCAATTGATGCATATAACACTACATGAGAAAATCTTATTCAAAATTAGAATTTGAGGCTAGTTAGTTCAAAAAATGAAGGGGGCTTCATTGGATATTGCATCTAGCTGTAATTTAGAGTATTTGCACTAGGTTATTCAACAAAAAGTAGCCAAAGCGCGAATTGGAGAAAGTAAGTTAATAACAACTTCTAGAAAAGTTTCGGGTATGCAGTTTTGTAGCCCATTCAAATTTAGTATAATAAAGTGCAAGATTAAAGTGGCTGAAAAGTAGCGTTGATTCTTAGCAACTTTTTGTTGTAGGTGCTAGGCATTTTTATTGTATTATGTATGA
>NW_023487660.1:0-1216 GCF_013731165.1 Rhagoletis pomonella | reverse complement strand
ACCGGTCAGGTACGAGCACGATTTTTAATTTCGACCAAACTCAAATACATTGTTTGTTGGTCCAAATAATGAGACACGTATTTTTTTTTGGCTCGGAAAAATTTTTCGGCCGAATTAAACGCGATTTTGTTTTTCAGGCCAAAATCGATTATTCGAATTGACAGTGAGAATGTTTTTTTAAAATGCCCATAACTTTGTCAAAATTTAATAAATTGCAACAATGTTATTACTCAAATATCAGTAATTCTTGTCACTTCAAGATAGAATGATACATGTATTGATTATCATTATTTAAAATTTTTTATTTAACAATAAACAAAAAGTGCATATTTTTTTTAAATTTAATTTCTCAAAAAGTGTATTTTTTTTTCTCTCACACTTTTTCACCGGGAAAGAGACACTTTGAACTACAATCAACCCAAATCTCTAATAGCGAAGATTTTTTTTCTGAGTTATGATTTTTAATAGAAAATATACGTTTTTTTTGTGCATACTACAATATTCTTATATTGTTTAACTAAATGGAACATATGTATGTAATATATCAGCAAAAAATACAGCCGTGATCATTTTTTGTGTATCAAATAGATATTAGAACACACTTTCCACCATACAGTTTCGAAATACAAAATCACATTTTCCCGCTTTTTTTTTTATGTACCACAAAAACGTATATTTTCTATAAAAAATCATAACTCAGAAATAAATCTTCGCTATTAGAGATTTTGGTTGATTGTAGTTCAAAGTGTCTATTTCCCGGTAAAAAAAGTTTGAGAGAAAAAAAATACACTTTTTGAGAAATTAAATTAAAATAATATGCACTTTTTGTTTATTGTTAAATAAAAAATTTTAAACAATGATAATCAATAATTATATCATTCTATCTTGAAGTGACAAGAATTACTGACATTTGAGTAAAAACATTGTTGGAATCTACTAAATTTTGATAAAGTTATGGGCATTTTAAAAAAACATTCTCACTGACAATTCGAATAATCGATTTATGCCTGAAAAACAAAATCGCGTTTAATTCGGCCGAAAAATTTTTCCGAGCCAAAAGAAAAAAGACGTGTCTCATTATTTGGACCAACGTACAATATATTTGAGTTTGGTCGAAATTAAAAATCATGCTCATACCTAACCGGTTGTCTGGAAATGGAAAGCATCTTTAAAAACAAGTAAGAAAGTCTAAGTTCGGGCGGAGCCGACATTAAAT
>NW_023487659.1:0-1216 GCF_013731165.1 Rhagoletis pomonella | reverse complement strand
TATTACGTTTTGGCACATACTTTCGAAACAAATTGAAAACAGTATCATTAAAGTGCTCAACGCTACGCTCCACGTCATCTCTATATATTGGCCAAGATAACTTTGAAAGTTCTTTTTTAATTTTCCTGAAATTTGCTTTCGCAAAAACATATCTAGTACTTGAACTTGACTTATTATTATGTATTTCATTTATGATTTCGTAGCTTAACTCCAGAGCAGGATGGTATGCATCTTCCGGCAAAACTAGGGGATCACACCGATTATATGCTTTTAAATTTCGTTTATGTAGTATGTATGTGCATGCCCAAAAATACCTTTAACTTTATTTGCAGCACCTAAAATGTCCTAAATTTCATAAAAGTGTATATACATAAATATTTACGTTTAATAATTCATATTTATGCAATTTGTTTTTAAAACATACTATGTATGAAAGTCCATGGAATCTAATTCACAAATTATTTCACATAGGAATTCATACTGTGCATGTTTGTAGATACATACATATGTACCCTGCAGCGGAAAGTACTAGTAGGGAGTTTTGGAGCCGAATACCGGTACCTCGAAAATCTACCATCCATGCTTTCTGCTGTCGCATTTAACATTGAGTTGTCCTAGGAGGTGACAATTGCCTCCCTCTACGTAACTTTGCCCTGGTACTTGTAGTAGTAACACGTAGCCTGTAACCGAACCACGTTTTGTATCTCGCTGCGTAACCTGGTACTAGTAATAAATGTTTCCATAACAAAACTCAGTTACTTGCGTTTGAAGAAATCTTTGTTAATTGCCTGCCAATCGAAATTATAACGGCGCACCATGGCGGGTCAGCGTCGGGATAACTCATCTGTCATACGCAAACTTCAAGCTGTGAAGCTGTGTTTTTCTGTGATCTGTTTAAATTTTGTGTTTTATAAAGCAGTTTACGCTTATTAAAGTAAAAAATTAAAAAAAAAGTGTTATTAAACTTCTGGTGCACAATTTAAAGATAAGTAAAACATCAAAATTCCCTGTAAATTTGATTAATTTAACTTGATATTCTTAATTGCATGTGCCGAGTATTTTGTTTCATATAATATGTTGTTGTTGTACAATTGTAAAAAAGAAAATAAGGATTGTAAAAAAGAAAATAAGGATTTTCCAAAGCAATCTCTTTTAACGAGCAAAATTATTATTTTTTGAGTAATCATATTTCAAGTAATTCGATTAATCATCGTTT
>NW_023487658.1:0-1216 GCF_013731165.1 Rhagoletis pomonella | reverse complement strand
TCTTTTTGCATCGGAAAGGTAATGTCTCAGAGGTGGTCCCATACTAATCTGGTTAAGATCAGTGGATCATGAGATATATATATATATATATTTTTTATATGAGAGTTGAAGTCGGTTTTTTTTTTGCTAAAAATGACTTGTTACCAGTGTTGTCATCGAAAATTCTCCGAAACCGAGTTAATTCCCAAAAATTTCGTGCATTTGTTCGACTACTTATGTGCAAAGAGGAAAATGCATCAGTCAAAGCAAATAAAGGCTGCTTATGCAAATAATCGAGCCCGTTTGTCCACCGTATTAGCATAGTATAATTTGGAGGCGTCGGTATGTACTATATACTGTTACGCACAAAATTGAGTATACGGTTTTCTTTTTGTTAATATTCGCAATGTTGTACATGCTAAACTTTTTTTATTTTAGCAAACCAAATTTAAATCCAAATATAAATCTGTCTACGAAACAACAACAAGAATTTCTAAAAAAATTAGGTATGCAGTTTTATAGTCCATTCAGATTTAGTATAATAATGTTTAAATTTCAAATGCATAAACAATTCTCAAAAATCATCACGAATTTTTAGACATTTGAAATTGCACATTATTATACTAAAACTGAATTGGCTATAAAACTACATACCTGATTTATTTTAAATTCTTGTTAAAAAGTTTGCAATTTTGCTGAAACTTTACAGATTTTTCATAATTTTCGTACACGGTTTCATTATTGGATTTAAATGGGATTTGCTAAAATATAAGCCATATTTAAATACGAAATTAACAAACAAACTTTGCAAATACTAACAAAAAAACCGAAATCTAAATTTTGTGAGTAACAGTACCTAGTATGAACAAAAGTTATTTGAAGCGTTCGGACGTTCCGATTTTGAATATACTTAAAACCGATAATCCTATAGCTTTCCGAAAGAAATTTTATGTGACTGGCAAGAGTAACCAAAACTAGCTTTTGTATACGGTCGCCAGACGTATGATTTTTCAAATCTTGTACTGATTTTATTCATTTCTTCAATCAGTACGCTAATGTCCTAATTTTTCAAAATTTGTACTGATTCCTACTGAATTTTCAATTCAAACATAATACTTTAAGATTTTCTTAAGGGTTTTACATAACGTTGGAACTTCCTTAAACGGTACTGTAAAAAGTAAGAAGAAAACAATTTAATTATGGTTTACATGGGCACTCTGAAATTGTGCATATGGAT
>NW_023487657.1:248-1216 GCF_013731165.1 Rhagoletis pomonella | reverse complement strand
AAAAAAAATTTAAAACTTAAAATTCAGGTTTAAGCTTAGAAATTTTAAGGTAAAATCAAAACAAAATATAAAAAATCTGTACTCACTTCAAGTATTTAAATTAAATAATATTCGAACAAACTACTTAATCCGAGCAGAAACCCTTAAAGTACTTAAATGAAGCTAAAATCCAAATTCAAAGTTTAAGCATGAAAATAAAAATAAAAGAATCCTTAATTTAATTTCAAAAAATCCAAGACGGAAAAAAATTCAGAGATTACCGTATGTACATATGTAATAGTAAAAAACAATAAGAATCATATATTATTGTGATGGTGGGAATAATATGCATGCAATACTAAAATAAGCATTACAGTGGATAATAACAAAAAAATATGAAGAAAGAAATGAGAGGAAAATAAAAAAAATAAAACGCCGATATTTGTTTCAGTTTAAATAACCGGATTAATGTTTACTTCTTCTCGTTTACTTTTATCTTATTTTATAATTAAGTATTTAAACACAATTATCGGTAATATTTGTTGTTGCTATGTAATAACGAATGCTTTGGTGTGTGGGTGGTGTTACACTCAGCGAGGTCATTGTGAGAGCGTTAAGTCCGTGTGTACTTTTCCTGTATTGAAGTCACCTAACCCCTACCTACTCTTCAATCTAGTGTGGCATGTCAACCGCCAGTGCCGTAGCTCCAACGGTGGATGTCACACTTACCCCCATTACCCCCTGTGAAGACTCGCTATGAACCTCACTAGTACGCGGTGCTGGATCGCATACTAGGTAGCTCATAGTGACACCACAACTTCGAATCCCACTTCATCAGTGTGTTGAACAACAACGAAGGCACTTCGAAGTTGTGATGTTCACTCCCCCCAGGTTAGTCACTCAAGCACTAGTCACTTCCGGTGGCCGAAAGTGACGATGCCTTCGTGACCCTAACTCGTCCGATAGAAGGTCAGAAATAGAAAAAAAAA
>NW_023487657.1:0-148 GCF_013731165.1 Rhagoletis pomonella | reverse complement strand
CAGGTTAGTCACTCAAGCACTAGTCACTTCCGGTGGCCGAAAGTGACGATGCCTTCGTGACCCTAACTCGTCCGATAGAAGGTCAGAAATAGAAAAAAAATAAGCTAAGAAGAAGGAAGCGGGAAAAGTAATAGAAGAAGAAAAAGAG
>NW_023487656.1:0-1216 GCF_013731165.1 Rhagoletis pomonella | reverse complement strand
TTAAATTAATTAAACGTAATCGCAGCCAGCGATTAACGATTAAAAAAATGTTATCATTAATCGTACAGTTGATTACGACTAATTAATTTTAATCGTCAAACGCGATTAACATTTTAATCGTTAATTTTTAATCGTTAATCACATTAACAGTTTCCAACACTGTGTAAAATCATGTTCATATTCACGCAGAAAAATGGACGTTTTTGGAAAAGAGGCGTAGCACCTCCGATACTGACTGAAAGTTTCATATTGCATATCTCTTCAAATGTTTGGGGTAAAGCACTGAAGCTTCCCTGCAAACCAAAGTTCCCGAAATCTTAACGAAATCTTTAGGAGTGTCTGATTTCTGTAACGATTTTTTTCCGAATGTTCAAAGAAAGTTATATGCAGTGGTTGACACGAACTCGTAAAGAAATTTCTGTACGAAAAATAAAGAAAATTCTGAAAAAAGTCTGTAAGAAATTCTTCACATAGCAGCATTATTTTCATTTCTTTACCGATTTTCTTCCGAAATTTTGGGAAAAGAATGGAAGTGTGCGTAATTTATTTCATTTTAGAAAATTCGGCAAAAAATCGAATTAAATCTTAACGAATTCTTTCAAATTTCTTTACAATGCAGAATACTCTGAAAAAATGGTTTGCAGGGTTGGTATGGAAATACATATGTATGTATGTATGTGAAACTAATACCATACTCATGGAGAAAAATGAGAGTTATTGGAAAAGGTGGTGTGGCAACTCCCATGCAAATTGATTTTTCTATGCTGCATATCTCTGGAGGTGTTTATTGCAGAGGACTTGCATTTGGCACCGAGATGTGTATACAAAATTAATTCCATACTCATGGAGAAAAATTTTCGTTATTCGAAAAGGGGACATGGTTCCTCCCGTACAAATTTACTGTTTTATACTGCTTATCTCTAGAGGTGATCATGGTAGAGTACTGGGACTTGGTACTGGGGTATGTAAAATCAATTCTACATTCATGGAAGAAGATTAGGGTTATAAGAAAAAGGGGCGTGGCACTTCCAGTACAAATTTACTTTTTCTTGCCACATATCCCTGGAAGTGTTTGTGGAAGAATACTGGAACTTGGTATGGAGTTGTGTATACAAAATGTATCAACTGCTCATGGAAAAAATGTGAGTTATTAAAAAAGAAGGCATTGTGCCTCCCATACATACTAAAAACTTTTTAATACATATCTCTGGAAGGA
>NW_023487655.1:433-1217 GCF_013731165.1 Rhagoletis pomonella | reverse complement strand
TCGCACGTTGTCTAAATTCTCAAGTAACATAAAATCCACAAAAGAATGCATTGCTTGTATTACCATCAATACGCCATGTATAAATTTGAACAACACAAAAAAATACAGCGTGGCGACGAATAACTGTTACCCCGGTCTTTTTGAGAAATAAAAGGGTCCTTTATATATTTTGCGAAAAAAGTATTTTATTGTTAATTTTCCACAGATTTTACATTAGTTGTATTAATTAGTTATTAAATTTTAATTCCTATTTACGATTGCCAGCAGTTTAAACTATCAGAGAAAAGTTCATTTGGCACGCAAGTCTTTTTCAGGTGTATTTTTTCTTTGGCTTTGTATAAAAAAAATAGAAAAAAGAAAAAAAAACTGTGTAAGGTTGGTCGAATGAATGGCCGTCCTAGTCACATGTTCTGAGTCTATTCGATTTTTGAGTATGAGGTCTTATGTTGGATAAAAGGGGGAGTATAAGCGACTCTAAATGGAGAAAATTAGCCTATGGTTACAGAAGATATGGAATAAATTAACTGACGAGGACCTGCGTGCCAAATGAACTTTTCTCTCAAAGTTTACACTGCTGGCAAATGTAAATAAGAATTAAAATTTGAAAACCAATTAATACAACTAAAGTAAAATCTGTGGAAAATTAACAATAAAATACTTTTTCCGCAAAATCTATAAAGGACCCTTTTACATCTCAAAAAAACCTGGTAACAGTTATTCGTCGCCACGCTGTAGAGCTTTCGCACGAGCGTTTGTTTGGTTTTTCAACACCATTTATAATTTT
>NW_023487655.1:0-333 GCF_013731165.1 Rhagoletis pomonella | reverse complement strand
CTTTCGCACGAGCGTTTGTTTGGTTTTTCAACACCATTTATAATTTTCTTTTAATAAAATCACGATTTGTTGGTTTTTTAAGAAAAAATGGTATGTAGTGCTAACTTGACACCATACACCTAGCCGATAGAATTGAGATATCCAATATGTTCCTATGCCATTAATTGTAGCTTTTAACTTTAAAATTTGTTGTGGAAAGAAAAAAATTGTAGCTTTCGTTTTTTAAGGAAAAATGGTATGTAGTGGTAACTTGACACCATACACCTAGTCGATAGAATTGAGATATCCAATATGTTACTATGCCATTAATTGTAGCTTTAACTTTAAAAATTT
>NW_023487654.1:0-1217 GCF_013731165.1 Rhagoletis pomonella | reverse complement strand
TCAGTCCATTTATAAAAGCGTTGTATATTAAAAAGTTTTTTTTTATATTATTTTTCTTTAACAAAGGAAACTGTCGTTAAATATAGCTTTACATCAGAAGTCATGTTTGTATTACTTAAATATAAAAACAGAGATAAATTACAAACTTATGGCGCTTTCTTTTCTATTAAACAATTTTGCCTTCTTATAAATATTGGATCATTTTCAGAAGGTTGCTTTTTGCCCCGAAAAATTGCTATATTAGCTGAGAGTATGGCACTTTTGATTAGTCGGAGGGCAATATTTTGAGAAATGAACACGTAAAGCTGTGCAAGCAGAAGGTAGTTTAATTTATTGACATTCGTTGTTGTTGCCGACCACTTTACTTTTAACAAGTTTATGACATTTAACTAAAATCATACCACCAGATTCACTAGCAGAAAAATTTTTGTTTCTTAAAAAAGTAGAAAAAAAATTTCGAGCTGGATGAAAATATTAAAAGTGTTGCGCGTTTCCAAACTGCCAGAATTCGGTACACCTGAGCAAATGTTCGAATATAAAGTTTTTTGCTTTTCCGAGGTAGGGTACGTAGGTTGATAACAAATTGCTGACGCAAAATATCTTTAAACCTCTGAAAGATGTACCATTATCCGTGAAAAAGGAAAGAGGTCGAGTTAAAATGTGCCTGCAACTTGTAACAGTACCAATTTTTGGATTCTCGGAATTTTCTGATAAAGATGTGGTGCTGCTAAAAATATATGTACAAAAATATAACCACGAAACTATGTATTTGTCACAAGAATTATCCACATAAGATGAAAACTACTGCAGTTTTATTTTATAAAATTTAAAAAGTATTTTTGCACCATGTATTGTCTTCCCAGAGAGTTTTGCTCCACATCGAAATTCGTGCTCTTTTATTTTCTAGCGAATAAAACTTCACACTTAAATTTAAGACATTCATAACAAAAATTTTATGAAGAAAATTCCCCCTACGTTCTCCCAAATATAAACTGGGACGCAAAATTTAAGCAAGTTTTGCCTATTTTTCTTTAGTTTACTTAATATATTATTATTTTTTATGAATATGTAGCTCATTACTTAACAAACAATATATACTACAAACAGATTTCACACTTGGTGTAAAAATTATGAAAATTCTGCAAAATTTCATCAAAACTTGTAACTTTTTAATCTGCTAAAATGACGCGTCCCAGTTTATATTTGGGAGAACGTAG
>NW_023487653.1:0-1217 GCF_013731165.1 Rhagoletis pomonella | reverse complement strand
TTTGTGGTTATAACATTGTTTGCCCTTAGCTTTTCTTTGAGCCCTTTTATGGTTTGGTTTTCGTTCTTCTGCTTCCTATTTTTCTTGGCATTTATGTCTTTTTCAATTATGTACCGACATATGTGTCTGGCGTGCTCCTGTTCTTCAGTTGGATGCCGTGATATAATAACTTCAGTATCCACGATAGTTTGTTCAAGTTCCCTCTTTCGGTTGTAACTTTCAATGTTGTGTTTGAGGCCTTTTTTTAATAGTTCTGCTTCTTGCTCATTGATGTAAACCTCCGTCAAGTTTACAAATCGGGAGTGGAATTTCTGTTCTGCATCTTTCATGATTTTGTGGTTGCTTTGCTTCGTCCTCAAGTTAACGAGTTTCTTGGTCAACCTTTCATACTTCTTCTTCATGAGTTTCTTATTATTGGCTTTTATTTCCTCTACTATTTCCATCAGGGTTTGGATTAGCAGATGCTCCGATAACTGTAGGTGGATGGCCAATAGCTCCGCATTTGTATGTTCCTTTTTGGCGTGCAAGTTTTTTAATTCACATTGGATGTAGTTGTTCTCGGCTCTCCTAACAACTTTCTGACTCGCTGCTGTTTTTGATTTCGGTTTCATTTGTGCGTACTTTGGTATAATATTCATAGCAATACACTGTTTATTAAACCAAATATTGGCGTTTGTGTTGTTGATCTTCAGTGAACGTCGTTGGTATACAGTCAATAGTAAGTTGGTTTTGGAATAATAAGCCTGACTGGCATAAATATTTCCTTTTTGGTTGTTGTTGTTTCCGACAGGGTGGGTGTATGATGTATTATGGAACGAATTTCCGTCATCCCTTGTCAAATTTGGTTTGGAGACAAACCGGTTTCGGCGTTGTGCCATCTTCAGTGTCATTTTTCATTCTGCATAATTTTTGTTGGTTGCTCGTATTTATACTCCTTGTTAACTACCTCTTTCTTTTGTTAGGTACGTCTTTTTAGTTTTGCAGTGTTTGCGGTACTCAATAGGTAGATGAATTGTTTTGGCTCGTTTTTGACGGCAGGTAGAAGTCCGTGATTTTTAAATTTAAAATTGTTAGGAGAGCCGAGAACAACTACATCCAATGTGAATTAAAAAACTTGCACGCCAAAAAGCAACATACAAATGCGGAGCTATTGGCCGTCCACCTACAGTAAGCGGAGCATCTGCCAATCCAAACTTTGATGGAAATAATAGAGAAAA